>NW_027526460.1:147159370-147341276 GCF_048455015.1 Haemaphysalis longicornis | reverse complement strand
GGTCCACGTCACGCGGACCCCAGCCAATCCCCTCGTCCACATGTGTACAGACTCATTCTCCCCGTCGAAGACGCCTGGGCGGGAGCCTATTTATACCCGGCGACCACCGCGATAAACCAACCGTCGCTTCCTTCCCCCTTCCATTTAGCCGCGATGGCCGCACACAAACGCCCATCCCGGACAAAGCGCACTATTCTTGATCAGCGCGGCTACATCAGCGCACGCGTCCGCACAGGAAAAAGATATCTGGGCCCGTCTGCTATGACCGCCCTCTAGCGTCGGTGACAAGGCGTCGCGACAAGGGCCGCATATCCGCGCTCTCATGGCTCGTTTCAAGCGCCGCGCTCACAATGCGGCGCTAGCGAGTCGCGGCGGAGGATGGGACAGACGACGCCATGTGTGACACAGGGGACCTATCGCGTGCTGTTGTGCGTTTCCGACAATGGGCCGCCATTGTGCACGTGCCGCCGACTGCAAACCAGAGAGCGAGGCCGCGAGTCTCAACGAGCTCCTCGTTTCCTGCAACTCCGAAGGCGCGCTCACGATATCTCGTCGTCCGATCGCACGCTTCCGTGTGCGGCGCGCTTTATAGTCTATATACCTTCCCGTGCAGCTTTCCACGTGCGCTGCCCTACGGCATCTTACGGGTGAACTCATGGAACTACTCCTCCGCAGTATAATCCGATTCTCTTCGGTACGCTCCGAAGAAACGCACCGGGTGCGTCTGTTACACACGAATATGCCTTCCACAGCGGACGCCCAGGCTCCGGCATAAAGCACGCCCGGAATGCGAAAGGCGGTTCCGCCTCGAGCAAATGGTTTCGCGATGGCCCACGTGCCGAGCGCGAATGCCGTTCGCGAGAGTGTCTTCCTTCCCAGCCTTCCGCTAGGCGAGCCCGAGGAAGTGTGTATTCGGGAAATCGCTCGCGGGAACGAAACACGAGCGCTCCAACGCTCTTATCGGAAAAGGCTCGCAAATTACGGAGGCTGTAATAGTACACCGCATGACCTAATTGCAATTCCTGTTCGGCTGCGGTGCGGGAAGACGATTTCACGGTAGTTCAGTATATTCATCTTGTAAAGAGAAATATACCGCTGAATCAAACTCAAAGAGAGAGGAAGAAGGCAACGACGCGAACTTTCGACCGATCCTTTTTTATCGGTGGGGAATATGTGTGTATAGGTATAACGTTTTGGTTATGCCTATGCCTACTAAGCCTATGCGTACTAAGCCTAAGCCTATGCCTATGCGTACTAAGCAATAGATAAGAACGGCCAACCAGAAACAAAAGTAACATAATTTATTCGCCTGCGCACCTCGTAAGCATCTGAGAGGAAAACATGAAATGCCCTAAGTACACCCAGGGACCCCCTATTTAAGTGTGTTTTAAAACACTGCATTTAATTATGCGTCAAATCCGCCGCGGTGGCTCAGTAGCTAAGGCGCTGCGCTGCTGAGCACGAGGTCGCAGGTTCGATTCCCGGCCGCGGCGGCCTCTTTTCTGATGGAGGCGAAAAGCAAACACGCCCGTGTGTACGAGATTTCGGCACACGTTAAAGATCCCCTGGTGGTCACAATTAATCCGGAGCCCTCCACTACGGCGCGCCTCATCGCCTTCCTTGCGGCGGCGTGTTAAACCCTGCAATCAATCAATTATGTGTCACAGCGAAGGACGTGTCCTCGCCTTTCTTTCAGACCTTAAAATCCTCACTAACTTCTTTGTTTCTCGACTCGATGCCACTGCAACATTTCAGTGTTCTCTAAAATTACAGCGCATTTGAACGGTGGCAGTCAGACATGTGAGCATGCGGGTTACGAAAGGGCGACAGTGACCACCTGCCTCCTTTCAGGCGCGAGTCGACGCAAACTTTTTTCCATATAAACGCATTTCCACAGATGCGTGGCCACTGGTTAACGAAGCCAACCGCGCGGCCAAGCCTGCTTAACAAAGCACCTAACATTGGACGCACGATCCCCTCTTCTCAATGTGACGCTGAATGCCTGGGTCCGAGAAAGCAATACCAAATCTGTATACCGTCTGCGCGCACCTTTTCGACAGTGTGATAGCACGCGCGCGTTTGGGACCACCGCGAACGTGTTTCGGCTTGTCCGGCGCAACCATTTTGGCAGTCCGCCTCCGGCTCTTCTCCCAATGAAGCAACCTCACCGTTGCACTGGATGAGTAGCATCGGGGTAACCGTCCCCCTCAAGCCTAGCCGCTTTATTCCACAGGCTTTTCCTCTAACTACGCGGAAGGAGTAAGAACTGTCACGCCGGTGGCAACTTAACCCCACAGCAACTTTGATAACACTTGGGTGACTCGCTCCGTGGTTTAGCGAACACTCGTTAATTCTTCAGTGGTATTGCCAGCTGGCGTATTTTCTTTTTGAAAGTGGACAGTGTGATCAGGAAGTGGTACTCCAACCGTGAACTACACTCACCCGCCATTCAGTCCGAAAACCTTCGGTATATTGCTGTCTCTCAGCTTCTGCAGACGTCAGGAGAGCGGACAAAACTAGAAAATCGTCCACATGTATGAGGACCTCAGTGGGTGGCAAGTTTTCTATATGTCGCTTCCACGGCCTGGTAAATCTGGCTGAGTTAAATGTGACTCAGCCCATTCGCCACCCCCAAGCTATTCAACGGTGCAACCAACGTGACCACAGGATGAAAAACTGAACACAGAACAAAGCGTAAACCCCCCCAAAATTTGTACGCTGCCGTGCTCATTATGTATACGTTGTAACTCAACATCTTATCCCGAGAAAAATGTGGTTACAGGTGAACTCAAAAACAGTACTGGGGACTGAGAAGCTACTCCGCTGCTCCTTGCAGATTTTATGCTCGTGTGTGGGGCCGAAAACCCCTCGGAAACGTAAAGGCGAAATGGAGTTTGGAATTTTTCTTCAAACCGCACGCGCCGTACTCCCAACTCATGCACAAGACACCGCATGAAGGCAGAAAAGAAAACTGATTAAGCAATAAGTAGCAGGGTAGCTACAAAGAGCAGAAGACGGCGTCAATTCTGAGAATCAATCCCCAGGCTTACCCTTTGGGAGGAAGACATGATACCCACCAATTCATGCTCTATCTGTGTTTCTGACGGGTTCAGACGAAACCCACGTGCTTGGCATGTATAAGGTGCTAGCTACGCTGCGAGCTGAAAGTGATACGTGAACTAAAAAGCGATGTCTGGTAACAGGTCTCTATTGTTTGGCTCTCGAAATAACCATGCATAGAAAAATAAATTAATAAATAAGAGCAAAATGGTTAGATATAGAAATAATAAACAGAAATAAAAGGAGAGAAAAAGAGGGCACTATTGCTGCCAACCCCTGGTTAATGGCTGTTCTACAATGACCTGTATAATACTTTGAATACCGATATCGCGTTTGGAACTAAGAGGCACGAGCAAGTAGGGACTCCAGTGCCGTAGTTTCTTGAGGTGCCCGGGCCCTCAACCCACCGCCAAGGGTCATTGAACTGGGTATCAGCATAAACGCTGTAGAATGAGGGTGGGTCGTTGTCCTCAGAGAACGGTAGCCAGTATTCTTAACGTGATTCTACTGTCTCGAAAAAAATTCAATTATCACTGCTCGAAGCACTCATATTTAAAGATCAAGTATTTCCCTTTAGCCTCACATTTCCCCGCTCTGCGTGCGGCCCACAGGCTCTTAGGATAATTTATTGAGGATGAAGGTGCCGTACGTTCTTCCACCGAACTTCCCAGTCGGTAGACCGCGTCAGCGACCCCTTTATTCCACCGCCAATGATGAACGCCCTTTGAGCGCAATACACTGAGCCGCCACTGCACACGCCACCCGCGGCGCAATAAACTGCCCACCTCCGGCGTATATACCCCCACAACAAGTACGCGTGCCAAATCCATTAATCTCCTCGCTAAAGCGCGGGCAACAAATATCCGAGTAACTATCCTCGCACGAGCCCCATACTTCCTCCTCAAATTGACACGTCAACGACACGTGCCGGACGTGGACTTCGACGCGTGGCTGGGATAATCCCGTGCGTTGGGAAGCCACATTAGCGGATCATCGAAACCGAATCCGGAAGCCATGATCCCAGCCCCCGTGGGGCCCTGCCTATTGCCAAGTGCAACGCGCGTACTGCAAGGAATTGCTTCCCCGTGGCGGACGACGCTCGCTCTGGCGGCGTGTCCACGGGCACATCACTTCCGACGCCTTTCTAATCCTCTGTGAAATCCTCTTGTCGGCAGGGGCTCCGAGCTTACCCCGTGACCTTCGACGTGAAATGTGTTTAGGGCGTCAAAGGTATTTGTGTGTGTGTCTTTCCTCTGAAAGGCGAAGCGTGAGAACGAGCGCTCTTTCTGGCGTGAACTGCTTTGCGTTGAATAACGGAGCCTGACTACAGGGATAATAATTGGGACGCGTAATATTTATATTGAGTTATATTGTGAGTAGAAAGGTATTAAGGGCGTGAACAGCTTCTTTGCACAATCATTACAGGCAATTTCTGATCGGAAAAAACAAAAGGAATCGGACACTTGACGGCCCAGCATCACTAACTTAGTGTCGCGAACGCTGATAATAACAGCGAAGGTGCCTGGCTTTTCCTAGTCGCAAGGATAAACCTCATAGAACTTCTCAAAGCCATTCCCGTTCGCGGCAATTCAATTGTGCTGTTTTACACTGCTCGCGCCGTCTAGTGGAAAAAATAGGTACTTTTGAACTTGGAACACTGCCACGAAGGCGCACCGCGAGCGGTTTTTGTAATTTATGGTCGAAACATTTTTCAAAACATATATTTTTATTTGTTATCGTAAAAAAATCAAGCAGCCATCTGCGCATATAACCGGCACACCGGTTATATGCGCAGCGCGCCTGAAGGAGAGGAAACCGCGGAAGAGAGAGTACTGCACATGCGCCGGCCCCAGCGCGTCTGCCGCGGCTATGACGCAACTTGCCGCGGCTATGACGCAACACAATCCAACACAATCCACTTTAATCCAATCCAATCCAAATCCAATCCAATCCAAGCCAAGCCAAGCCCAGCCAAGCCAATCCAATCCAATCCAATCCAAGCCAAGCCAATCCAATGCCCCTCGCGAGAGAGTGTTCGCTATCGGAAAGGAGAGGGGGTGAGCGGCGGAGAGCGCAACTGGCGCGGCGAGGAGAATGGGGGAGGGGCGGACAACGCCGCCGACGACGACGACGACGACGCCGGAGGGACAAGGCGAGTGAATGAGATGCTCTGCATCTAAAATTGAACGGGAAGGCAAGATTGCCATAATGTGGCTGAGGTTATTACATGTTTAGAGACCGCTCTCATAACCGCATTTCAAGTGGGGTCTAGTCAGGGAAAGAGGTTCATGTCGGCGGTTCATTTGCGGGCTGACTTGGGGAATTTTCGGAGAACGAAACACACACACACACGCACACACAAAAACAGAGTGAAAAAGAAAATGAAACTCATACAGAACCGGCGTTTTATTTCTAGATCACTGCTAAAGTGCCTCAGTTAGTCGTGTCAACTGGCTGACCAAATTGAAAAGAAAAAGTGCGGTGTGGAGACTTTTCAATAGGTGGCGGAACAACGTCCTCAGCACTATATTGGTATAAGTTGCTTTAAATAGGTACTTTCTGAAAGCTTCCAGCTATTTCTTAATACCAGTTTTTTAATATTATGTTGGCAAGCACTAAACAGTGACCTTACACAATGTTAGGAAATTGGTTATCGCCGTGACGCTTATTTTTGGAATGGCATTGTCTTGAAAAGAATTACCACTTCCCGTTTTTCTTCAGATTGCATGTCATTGCAAATAACTTAAAGTACACATAGATGTGTGCAAAACAAAACAATTTGTGCGCTTTCAGCAAAGACACCCCTGTGCTGACTTAAGACTCAATCACTTCTTCGACAGGCAGTCTTTCGTCAACCCTGTATCAAGTATTAAACCTCGAAATGTTAAACGTCTCTGCAATAAAGTGCATAAGTATTCTTATCGCGGTGCACATGTTTCGGTCATTTAAAGGAATTAGTTAGGGTCGCCCTGAAGCCACCTCCGCTTGCCAGGTTGTTGTTGAGTCCGGTAGGTTTCCCGCTAAGTTTTCGCTCTGTAGTTTTATATTTTCTGTACCTGGCAACATGTCTATTTTTAGATAACATTTTTGGATGCGTTGTCGGGTCCCCATTCATCCGTTGCCGACTTGACATGGTTGTTGCTTGTCGAATAAGCGAAGATTAAAACAAAGCAAATGTTATCTGCCCAAATGAGCATAGCTGAAGTTATCTTCTCATTTTAGCCACAGAGATGTCTCTCGTATGTATTCTTGATTACAACCCGACGGCATAAATGATGCCTCCTAAGTTTGACTTTGAAGAACGAAATATGTCAATACAAGCTCCTCCAATAATTTACTGCGTTGCTTGATCCATTTACCTGTGGTATGGCGCATTTTCTTCGTTCATCGGTGCACCGGTTAGCCTGAGCTCTCTGGCCACTTTAAAAGAGCCACGGAGACAAAACACAAGTTTGGATAATTCGAAAGATTGCCTCTTTATAACTATACTGACACCACTTTTTATTGCGATTTCCCCCGCTAGAACCACTAGAACGTATGACGGCATATGCACAGCCCTGAGGTAGGCTGGGGCCGGCAAAAGCAAATGCAAGTTTCGCAGGGCTTATAAGCTTGCACAACGCGCTATTTTCGATGAAGTGCGATGTATATTTATTTTATAGCAGTAAGATTGGTGGGGTAAACAATGGAAGTTACGAAAGTACACGTAAACACAACTGTACCAGTGCGTACTGCTGTTCGTACAGTGCTCACTGTGCTTGTTATAGCTGCACAACAGTGATGCGCTTGTCTCAGATGATACTGGCAGATTGGCGTAAGCGACATTCTCTTACGTGACCCTATTTGCGGCATATACCCCATGTTTCACGAAACAATTACAACGTACCGTAACAAAAGCAAACCAGGTAAAATACGGTAAAAAAACAAAGCAAAGGCGGGCTGAGCTGCGAAGCGGTATGGTGGCGCCATCTAGGAGGACTGACAGTAAAGAAGGCTCCGCAGTCCGCTTCAGACACAACAGCGCACTTGGAGTTGGCTTGAATACCCGACATTGTGATGTCGAGGCAGACGTCACGAAATACACGATTTGGCGGCAGAATCAAAATTTTTACCCAAATTGGTTTATTTCTTTGTGCCTAAATTATCGTTTGCTGCCAGACAAGCGCTTGGGGCACTATAAAACACAAATCTTTCCAATAAAACAAACTTGTATTTTGTCTGCATGGCCCCGTTAACACGTCGCACAACTAGGCGGCATTTCTTATGCAATTCCCATTTTCCAACAGGCAAATTCGGTATCGGGTAGTGCACAACTCTCACGTTTCGTTTTTCTTCGTTGATGTTATTTTCATGCTTCCTATTGTTTCCTAATTTATCCTCTGCGTTCGCACACGACAATGAAACCCTCTACACCACAGCCGTTTATGCCCTGGGACGGCATAGGAAGGCTTGTTATGCGGGCTCCATTCGTGCCTTACTTAGTAAGGCCTACCTGCTGTGTAGTTAAAAAAAACAGTTTATTGGTTTTGCAACCGCCTTTTCTAAGACGGTAAAGAAGAGCGGGTTGAACACTAAATTTGAATTCGCGAAGCGAATGTACAGCTTCTAATTGTGTGGCACGCCGTACTTGGCGACTACAAATTTGCGCAAACTACGGGTGTGCAGTTTATCGATTAGAGTGTCTTGCGCGTTTAGCGCGATCCCTTTTAACCGCCTAGTGGGTTTAATGCCACGCGGGCACAATGAACCAAGGGCTATGTTGGGAACCTCGCATTTGTGTTTAGATAACCCGCCCTACGTCACAACAGGAAAGAAAGCGCGTATACGCTCAGAGATGATAATAATTAAACCCGTCAGCTGGAGCCAGGACAGACAAAAAATTCAATTTTACAGCACAACTGTACATATCTAAGCACCCTCCCTCCAGTTCTCATTCCGGTGGAGCCGCTTTACTGGGAACCCCTTCTCCACTTCTTCTCCCGGCTGTTGCCTCCCCTCTTACAATTTTGATATCCAGCAGCAATACCAATGGCGCTTTCACTAGTTGCGCCATCGGCTAGTTGCGCCCGAGCCAGCTACACGCGTCCGTCACATAGCACGTCAATAAGTCAATAGCAAGTCAATGTATTGCCCGCACACAAATACACACAAGCACACACAAGCTTGCGCACACACACATGCACGCACACACAGGTGTGTGGGTAGGCGCGGACCCCCACAGAAGAGGTGGATGTGCGTAGGTACCCACATGAGGGGCGGGTGCCCCAAACGTCGGCGAAATAATTTTTCAACCAAATTGGTGGAGAACGGCCGGCTTTGTTAGAGGCTTTTTCGAAGCAAACATTAGTGAGTGATGCTTTGGCCTTGAAATCAAATGAGACGAATAGTGAACAAGAGAACCGCGCTCAGACGCTCCTTGAATTTCCACTTTTCTTTCCCCAAGCCAGCTACACGCGTCATTCACATAGAAAGTCAATAAGTCAATATTAAGTCAATGTATCGCGCGCGCACGCACACACGCACCCTAAGTCTAGAGCACAACGATCTTGGGGGAACAGTAAACTTATAATCCCCAGTGCAGCGCAGTGTCCTTGCTGGAAATTGCCATGGGAATTGTCGTTGACAGCAACGACGTGGTGGAAGTATATAGGAATATGAACCTCCTCTTAAATAACCGTATTTTTTTAGATAAGATCACATTGTTCCCCACTGGAGAAGCATTCGAGGAAATTCTGAAACCTCCAATTTTAGACTGGAACAACAGTATATTGATTTTATATATACGGTCTGTTCAGGTAGGTGCCGACATTTTCTTGAAATGTCGCGTATCCTTTCTGTTTATGCATTTCTAATAATGTAATTTTGAGATGCGTGTGACTTCGTAACTTTTCTTTTTGTCATATAGCTTAGCCTTTTGTAGCGTAGTGCCCTGGTTGAGCATTTCGCGACCACGGATTTTTTCTATTTTTATCGCTGACAATTAGCCAAACCACCGTGACGTTTCTGCGAGTTTCGCTTCCGCAATAAGGTATATTAAAGACAAAAGAGCTTGCTTTCTGTTCGGTATTGGGCTCGGTATTGGGTACCTAAGACCGTGTTGGTGGGCGAGTTAGGGAACACTTAATGACATTGTTTACGCTCTGAAAAAGGTGGACACATGGCGGACGTGTGGTGTGAAGCGAATAGAAAATACTGCGTGGCAGCAACTTTTGAAGTTTCATTAAGCGAAAACCCACATTTTTTCCTGAATGGCTGGTTAACATTTGCTCTACTTCAGCACGTCAAATGGCACAATTACGGCAAGGTGACTCGCAATGGCTGTTATGTTACGCGGCACCCGTTACAACCCCCAATAGCGTCAAATAGTATGTACTAGAAGCCGCCTTACTATACCTCACTCTATTCGTGGCAGTAACCTCGGTGGACTTCTTTCTCGCGCTCGCGAACATGTGAGTGTGCTGCACGCTGTGCGCTCAGCGACCATGGCGACGTCGAACAAAACGAAGCAGATCTACGAAGAGCGCGAGCACACGCAGACCAAAGTTCACGCCCCGCCACACACCGCCGAACACGGGTACGCGGCGACCGACGTCGGCTGCGCCGTAATCGCTTAATCCACCCCGATCCCTGCTCGCAAGCCGCCCCAGCAGTCGCGGTCGCGTGCCTTTTGTACACCTCGGTGGCGAGGTGTACGGGCTATGGCGGCGCACAGAGCCGGGGCACAGCAGCAGCCGCCTCTGATCGGGCCGCAAACGGAGTTGAGCTGTTTCCCACGATATCTCAGCCCGCTGCGGCACTAACCCTGCTTGGAGGCCGCCAGGGGCGAGGTTCGGTAGCTCCGCTAGAGGGATTAGTGTGCGCAGCGTGCGCCGCGCTTTCAACCGCGATAATGATGGCCATCGTATATAAAGTCCTTACGGAGACCACGCATCTGATAGGATGAAACGAAAAGAATAAAGACATTGAGAAATCCATGCTTTGAGTGAGCGTCTAACGCTCCGCCAAAGGAGATATTGATGGCCGAAGAAGGACGCATTGGCAGTGCCATGCCTCATTAGCCGGAGGACGCTTAAAAGAGACCCGTTCAGGTGAGAAACGCGGAAATATTTTGCAAAACAGTGAAAAAGAAGGTCGTAATATCTTACTACGCGGGAAAGAAAAGACGCCGGTGTTCGTAACGAGCAGCCAGAAACACAGTCTTCAATTCTGAAGACGCTGTGGAGTCTTTCAATAGGATGGATGACCCTGTCGCATGGCCGCCGAAAGCCGATGCACTAACTCAGGCCCCGGCTGTTTCGATGCTTGTTAATCCTTTAGATCTCTCCGATTACGCCGTATAGGGCGTAAAAGGCGGGACAGAGGCGCTATACGTTTCGAAAGGTATGCAGTATGTTACTTCCACGGAGGGCGAGTAGATAGACTGTACGTAAGCGCCAGTGAAAAGCCGACCGACGCCTACTTCTACTTTTACGCGCCGGGGGGTTGTACACCGCCACGGTCTGCACTTGCCTCCTTAAGCTTCGTCTATCCCGCGGACGCAACGCAAACACCCTGGGGACGTGCCAGCCAACGCCGACCAAACTGGACACGACGGGCTTGAAGACCTGTCTAATGCGGCCGAAAAAAAAAAAAACGCAGTAGAATAAGTAGACAGAAATGGCGCTTCCGAATTCACGTTCCTTATCTTGAGATTTGAGATGCCATTAGTTGCTTGATAGTTTCAAAAACTGCATATATTTAATTACGGAATCAAACTGCGCTGCTTACCTCTTATGGGTATCGGTACGCAGGTCTCTGCGTCTAGTTGTCATGACTGTAGTTTCGGGGATACGTAAATAAAGCAACTTTGTAAGCAACCTTGCTTGTAGACGTATCTCTGAAACGACCAGTATCAGACCCTTATCTATACCCTAGGCATACACAGGAAACACATTTCCTTCTCATCAAACAACCCGGCGCAGGGGCCACACAGATTGGAGAGTTCCCGTAGCGGGCCGGTAACGGATAATTTCTTGTACTTCCAATTCTAAGGATCCCATCTTTGGCCTCAACGCCTTTCAGATCAGTGTAGCCACTGAATTTGTTGTTACGCCTAATGATTTCTCGTACTTATTTCTGAAAGTTATTTTCGAAATTTTCGTACATTTTTTCTACTGACGCCAAGTTAAAGGCCAACTGCGACGACAATGTACCTGCCACAAGTTTAGTTTCGACGTGTTGTATACACCACTAAAGGCTCTTGTGGTCTAATTTTGAACTCCACACATGTGCAGTATTCTTATTAAACCCGTTTGAAAACACGCCGCTCCACTCGATGCAGCTCCTAGCGGAGTGTCGCCACAACTGGTCGCCACTTCGGCGAACTTCCGGATGTGACGTTACAGAGAGTACTCCCGTTGCTCCCGTCGTCTCTCCTCAGTAGCCCTTTGAGTGCGGCCTCACCCGAATGAGCAGCGTATTCGTGCCTCTTGCATGAATAATTGCTTTCACGCGTTTCCGAAATGCGAGAAGCTGAAGAAGCTGTGGGTTCCAGAAACCAAGAGTTCCCATTCGAAGACAGCCGGTGCTGGTCGACGCGAGGCTATACGCCGTCGGCGAGCGAGTATACGGCAGCTGCGCAACAGCTGATTTCGTGGTCGCGACTGCGGCAGCAGGCTCTCGGTGACTGTACGAGTACGCGGGACGCCAGTACGGCCTACACGATACGATACGCGGCTGTCGTGGCCGGTTGGCGTATCGGCGAGCGAACGAGTACGGCAGACTACGTGGAGGGAATATGCTTCGAAAAGTCGACGAACAACGCCCGCCAGGTGGGATCCGAACCCACGACCTCCAGAATATCGGTCTGGTGCGATAACCACTATGCTACCGGCGGGGCTAATTTTCCCCTCCATTTTGTGGGGTATTTATGTCAATGTAATTTCTGGGGTAATAATGTCAATGTAATCGATGCATTTTCTCTCCACTTTCTTTCTTTCCAAATTCTTTATCTGTTTCAATGACCTACCATATCCCCCGTTTTGCTTTCCGATGTTTTCTTGACTGCCAACCCTTATTTCTGTCTTAATTCAACGAGCCCCTCATTTCTCATTCTGATTTGCTACATGCATAGCGAGGGCCTCTGTTCTGGTAGTCTTGGTGCCATAGGGAGCTTAAGAGTGTTCAACGCTGGTCGGCCACTCTCGACATGTCGTAGACACTCGAGTCACGGCCCGGGGGTTAAAAAAGAAGGCCTCCTCCACCCCAAGAAGTCGGAGTGGCACTGGCTACCACCCCCAAGCACAGGAAAAAAATTACATTGACATAAATACCCCAAAAGTGGAAGGGAAAAATAGCCCCGCCGGTAGCGTAGTGGTTATCGCACCAGACAAGTTTTCTGGAAGTCGTGGGTTCGGATCCCACCTGGCGGGCATTTTTTCTCCACTTTCTATCTTTCCAAATTCTTGATCTGTTTCAATGACCTACCACATCCTCGTCCTTGCTTTCCGAGGTTTTCTTCACTGCCAACTCTTATTTCTGTCTTACGTACATACATACATACATACATACATACATACATACATACATACATACATACATACATACATGCATACATACATACATACATACATACATACATACATACATACATACATACATACCTACATACATACACAGCGCGTAAATACATGTCAGGGCACAACTGTACTGTAGAAATGAGAAGTATAAATAAAATGCAATCTAAATAAAACAACAATGAAGCAACATCAAGTAAGCATAAAAACACGCACAAAGAAAAAAAAAACGAACAACGCAAAACTACAACAAACCGTCACGATTACATGAACATTTCGTGCAGGTCCTTAAAATATATAGAAGATATATCCACGTTACGATGTCGAGCCAGATCATTTAATATTCTTCGAAGTCAAAATCGCAAAGCCGGAAGTCTAACGTCACTTCCGGCTGGCCGTAATGGCCGCCCTTTCATCCAGTTTCGGCTAGGAAAAGAGCAATTTCTGATCTTCGTTTGCAATGTAACGACCTTTTGCACTTATCACCTTTTGAAGTAATACTACCCGAAAACAGTGCATTAAAGGACCGAAAATTTCGTTGAAGTTCGCCTCTAATCATGTCGATTTGAGGTGTGTTTTTCCAAGTTCTAAAATATACATGAAACCCTGTGGGCTAAGGTGCCATTTTGAGACTCCGGAGTTTTCACACTAATGTCAAAAGAAAAAAAATTGATGGTTTCTTATTCATATTTTCAGCCTGTTTACCAGTAGTGGTTTCCCACCTACTGAACACTAAAACGAAGCTACTCCGAGCAAAGTATTCCGTTTATGTAAAATGTACCGCCATTTTCAAAGCGATAATCAATCGCTCCCTCAAGAAACTGCATTATACACTGGCCCCTATTCTGTCGGTCGAAAGAACATGGCAATGCAGGATTCACATACCTGCCCCTGAACCTGCGGAACAGAACCAAGGCCTCCCTTTGTGAGCTTTTTGTGTATTACCAGAGCAGAGGTGTGGCATAGCCCTTGAAAATCATCCGCGCACAACAGGCTGTAAACTATAGAAATCAACGCTCGATGTCATTGCCTCACTTAGTTAATGTCAAAATCTGGAATTGTTATTCCCTATTACCGAAAGGTATTAGTGATTTTTATATCATGGATGCTGCTGACGGTGCGTTGCATGCTTCGAAAGCTTATGATAATCAATTTCGTCTGGTTAGGAATGATAAGGTACAAACGAAAAGCGAATACGGACCATGTACAAAAACATATCAGACGTTTCGGAACCGCATATGAGTTCCTTGTTCACCGTAACCCGTCTGCGGTTCCAAAACGTCTAATATATTTTTATACGTTGTTAGTGCTCGCTTTTCGTTTGTACGTTCGCAAGCTTATCAAAATTCGTCCAATTTCTGTCTTTTCCTCCAACATGTTCATGATTTACCCATACCCGATGTAATGTGCAGGTTTCGTGAAGAAAAAAAAAAAACGCCGAGACCTAACCCCTTCTTATGATGTTGTGAATCGTAAATCATTAGTGTCCTACTGCAGGAGTTACATGCCGGTACTGTGGGCGCCGCCATACCGCTTGGATCTCTAGTGACTGCTGCGCCACTGAATGCGGCAGTGGTGCCAGTTGCAACACTCATAGCGGAACCCGCTGAAAATGCGATTTCCTCTCATAAAGAAGTGTTGCTTCTTCGCACTAGTTGCGCAAAGACTGGGCAAGCAGAGAAGCTGGAGGATCCACCCAGCTTGTTTTTGGTGCGGCTTAGTTTATGCTTGGTTACGCGTCGAGGCTCGGTCAAGTTTTCTGTGTGGTGTTGTCGCTAGCCCCGCCCAAAGAGCAACGAACACTCGGCCGTTACAGTATTTACAACGTACGCGAGCTCGTAAATACGGATCTTCTGCATCTCGCTGACGTTTCGCCGCTGCTTCACCGGCGCGATATTGGGCATTGCATTGAAGTTTCGCCGCATCTGAATGCACCGAAGCAGCGATTCCTCTTCTTCGGGAGTGACGCTCTTCTGTCGCCCCACCTGTCGCTCCGTCGGAGCCCGGGCTGTTGCATCTCACACGCATTTCCGAACCAGCCGCTGGAGGTTCTCGATGACTGGCAGGCCAGATCGTTTTGTCGTCAGGCTTTCACATTTCTCTCTGTGGACCGCGTTAGCACGCTCCAGAACGCGCTGCAACCGGCTTCGTGAACTCGACGTCTGCAGCGTGAGCTTTTCTGTGATACGCATTTGAGGCGCGAACGCACGTGAACTTGCGAGTAGAAGAGCACACGAGAGATCACGCGACGAACGCTGGGCAGAGTGTTCTCGAAGGTCGAACGGTGCCGGCGCGCGCGATGATGTCATCGCCTGGCGAGGTTTCCTGCTCACTATCGCCGGCCCAACCACCAGCTTAAACAGCATTCGATGCTAATAATCGTCACATTTCACTTTGCCACCTTTCCTTCCATAAAGTTATATGGCTACGGGCCTTCGCAGATCCAGGCTATAGGCCGAAGTCTGGGATTACCTTTGGCAGGCCTGACGTGGCGCTTTGCGACGTGCGAAGCATGCAACGCCAACCTCAGCGCACCTAAGGTTTCCAGTAACACCTGACGACAATAGAGCTCCAAGCTAGAGCCGCGTGTACTCTGGTTGGCTTCGCCAACGACAGGAGCCATTTAGCCGAAAGCTACTTACCTAATAGGGTAATTGCAAGTACTGCAATTTGAATACTGGGATTACTGCTGTAAGCGACAGTACACGTTTAACGCACGTTGATAAGGGAAAGGCCGCAGCATATTTGCTTAGTACACCTTGGCGATAGAGAAGCAGGATTTACAAAAAGGGACAAATTGGCGTGTTATCGTCATCAAAACGTTTTTACAGAAAAGGAAATGCACTTCAGAAATTTTGGTCAAGGAGTGTCTTCAACGTGACTTGTATATATATTTTTATTTTTACCTCGTGGCGGGAGGAAGCATTGATTGCTTGCAGATTGTTCTCGGCGTTCGATATATAGTATTTGTAAATACAATCACCTTTCTAGGAAAAAAGCAACGAAAGCCATCCTGCGCATTTTCTTTCCGGGCCGTCCTTGTCACGGTAGCTCAGGCCGTTCTGGCTGCAATGATGTCGCTGGCGCAACTTCAAATCTTAGCAGTCGCGACTTTTAGGGCGCAGCCCCTTGGCGCTCGTTCGTGGTCTGAGGGGCGTCGCCGTCGGTGTCATCGAGCGGACGATGGCAAGTCCGAAGAGTGAAAGAAAGCAGAGGAGGAGACTGTCGAGAAATTTGGGGGGGGGGGGGGGGGGCGATGGTTTGCTGTGGCGGCACGAGGCGGTTCTCTGAAAGTGTGCGGGGGAGGGACAGTATGCTGCGCCCGCACGAGACGCTCTACTGCGCGATGCTAGGCGAAAACGTGAGGGGGTCGGGCCGTGGCGGTGACGTACGCTCGCTTTCTGAGATGCAGTTCGCGGTTCCTACCTGAGACGCACCTCGCGCCGGCGGCGCAAAGGATAGCTGCCGTCGAGAGAACCCACGAGTGAGTGCTGCCTCAGCGCACTCCAGCCATCAGGAGTGAGTGCTGAACTGCGAGTGAAGCAACCAGTCATGCGCTTCGCCAGCCACTGCACCGATACGAGCTGCCAGAGCGGAGGCCCAGCACCGCCGACGTCAGAACCCCGAGTGAGGTCTGAACTTCTGAGCGAGGCAACCGGGGCATGTGCTTCGTGAGCAACTGCAAATACACGTTTTGTGTAATCATACAAATATGTCGCCTGAAATTATTTGCCTCAACTATTTTTCACAGTCAAGACAACTAAGCAGCTGCGCTCCAATATCGCATTAGGGAGTATCGCAATCACCAGATAATTTTTTTACGCGACGTTGGCATATACATAAGCAAAGCGGCACACTACGCGTATTCTTTGGCACGAGGGGAAGCAAGGACTACTAATTCTCGAAAGCGTTTTTACACCTCTACCTTTGACATCAAGAACTATCATTCCTCTTTCCACGAAGAAGCTTTCTAGAAAAAAAAACCTTTTGATCTCACTACAGCTGTTTCGGATGTGAGACTAAAAACACGCTTAAAGTTAAGTGGCAAAGTCCCAATTGCTATTCATATCATGCGTTTAGATTAGTGTACAATGTGAAACGCTAGAGCTTAATCACCACCACCACTAACACCACCAGCACCACCATCATCATCATCATCGTCATCGTCGCCATCACAATCATCAGCATCATCATCATCATCATAAGCCTGGTTGTTTCCACCAGAGGACGAAGGCCTGTCCTGAAGATCTCCAGCCACGTCTATCATGAGCTATTTAGAACTTTGTCTATGTTAAATGCTGCGACAAAATCACAAACGAGCCAAAAATAGTGAGCGGTGAAAACTATCGTGTCGAGGATGTGTTGCTTTCAAACAGATGAGCGTTTCTCAGCGCTTCCAATCTTCCATTCAGTGTACCATACATCCCACAGTGCACTTCAATGAACAAGCGCGTGCAGATCCCCGTCACTCACGCTCCTCGTTCCAGAGCGTGCGTGGACGCATGACTTCCCGCTGTGATACCCGGGGCGCGGGCCAGGCAGCGGCACGTGACCACCGTGGTGATGCCGCACACGCCACCCTCCTCTTGCTGTCCCTCACCCAACCACTTATTCGCGTGGGAACCTTCATTGTACTTTCTACCCGGCCCTTCTCATTACGAATGCTGTTACGCTATGCAGCAGACGTCAGCGGAGAGCAAGGACACAGGAAGGAAAGGAAGCGGCGTGTGTTTCCAAATATCTGTGTCTAATATCACTGTCATATTACCGCTATGCCTTCATCAATACCAGTGTGGGGAAGGCTTAAAATTTTAACAGAACGTGCTGTTGGGCGAGTTCGTACATACTGAATGGGAGGCTTAGCGCAAAAAAGACGAGGACGGTGGCAAACCTGACGTTTGCACCGTCCTCGTCTTTTTTGCTCTAAGCCTCCCATTCAAGCGTTAAAATATTCTTTATTTTCCACAGTGGCAGCTAATGGCTACTAAACTGCGTTTCTAAGCGAAGGATGTGGGTTCGATCATAGCCGTGGCAGTTGTTTTACTGATATGGTGATAGACGGAAAAAATCAGAGACACCTAAGACTCCACAGGCGAAAGCCTAACATGTTCGTTCACGCTTACGACATTTAGCTTCACCCTCGATTTCTTCAGTTCTGCATACCGTTCACATAGTTTAATAAAATTTGCCGTTGGGCGAGTTGGCTCACGATTCTTTGCAAAAGAAGCGCCAAAATAAACACAACACAGCCGAAGAATATACAGGTTGAGCGCTCCTCCCTTCTATCCTTTATTAGTTCGGTGCCTATTTTTCGCTATCCTTTACAAAGAATATCGTTCACACATGCGAAGTGTAACTGAAGCCTCGCGTTGTCTTTAATCTTTGTCCGTTTGTAATGACGCACGTCGTAAACTTGCACGGTGTTCCCTAAAGGTGTCGTGCTAGGGACGGTCGTTGTAAGTTTGGATGTAGCAAGTGTCTGCCTCTTTGATCGACTTGTGTTCCCTCACTTCTCCAGAGGTACACGCCGCGGTGGCTCAGTGGCTAAGGCGTTGCGCTGCTGAGCACAAAGTCACGGGTTCGATTCCCAGCCGCGGCGGCCGCTTTTCTGATGGAGGCGAAAAGCAAAAACGCCCGTGTGTACGAGATTTCGGCGCACAATAAAGATCCCCAGGTGGTCAAAATTAATCCCGAGCCCTCCACTACGGCGCGCCTCATCGCCTGCGTAATCAATCAATCAATCAATCAATCAACTTCTCCAGAGGTATATTACCAAGGCCATCCCGGCTTCCCAGATATCACTAAGGTAGATGCTATAGAGTGCATAACATTTAAGTTTAAAGTTACGCACACAACGAACTTCTTTGATTATGAAGGGCACGCTGACATCCCCGTCGAATGATAAATCTCTCGCAGCAATTGTTTGCGCCACCTGTCAGTATCTGTCAGGAGGTACGTGAGAGTTTTGGGGTGGGCATAAGCAGCCAACGGGATCTTTCGTACCGTTGTGAACGCGCCGGACACCAAATTTTCGCAGAACTGGCCATGTGAGGCATCCGCCTTCAACCGTCTGTGCCCAATTTAGACGCCCATTACAGATCAACAGTTGGTCCAAAGGTATTCCACAGCCTTTCTTACAGCCCAGGCGCAGCTTTGGCACGTTGAACACAAAATTTTTAATTTGAGTACAAAATTTTAAATTTCAATTTTCGGATTGCTTCTTAACGGCTTCATGTCATTGCAGTTATGAATAAAATATTTGGTACGAGATAAATATATACGTTTTGGCGTGCTACGTATATATAAGAAGTGCAAACGTGACATACACTCATTCGTTGAAAATTCGCGGAAGCATTCGCATTAAGAAAACTGCATTTTCTTCCGAAAAGGGACTATAATTATTTGTAACGGTGTCAAGAAATTTGCGCTATATATATGTCAAGCAAATTGCGCTACATAGGCACTGAACACGAAATTGCTGAACTAAATGCCGTATCGCGGATGTGTACGCGGGCGCCAATAGACCGATTTGCCAAGACCATCGGGCGCATACCCACTGCTTCTGCGAATGACATTAGGACGGCACTTTCCTCCCTCATAGTGCCTGACAAGGCCAGATACGCCGTTCCTATGCCGAATGGTACCCCTACCCTATTTTTGTACGTTTACAAGCAACTTTTTGTTGTTGAGCTGGAGGGGTAACACTGATCAGCATTGTTTAATGCAATGGTCAAGAATACGCTTTATCCCCTCCGTAACCTGAATGCTGTAAACAACTGTTCTTTTGCATCCCTAAAAGCTCTTTATGACTGGCTTTATGGAAGCGATAACATAGTTTGACATAGGGTGACGAAGATATCATTTCACAGTTGTATTGTACAGATTTACCTTTGCTGCACTATTTAGGTGAACATGCACGAGAGCACTTCATGCAAATAAAACAATACTCTTAGCACAAGGCGCGGTACTGATGCGCATAGACTCCAGGAGCGCACTTATAAACAGAGGAACGCGGAGGTCTCAGTGAAGATTGAGTTACTTTTGAAAAAAACAGCAACATTTCTAGAGCAGTCATATTGTACTCCAGTTGTGGGAACTTCTTCATATAAACATATGTAAACTTAGAAAGAGAATGGGTGATGTGCTGGTTCTTAAAAGTAAGTAGTTTCAATAGTATACCCTTATGTCGGATGTCGTGTCGTGTTCTTACGTAGCCACCGGTTCTAGCATATCAATCCACCAAACCTGTTTAGCAATATATTTTGCCTAAACACTGCGGCACCATTACGAAAAGTTCATAGCAAGCGTAACTTCATAGGCCAGCACAAATTTCGTAAGCGCTCTAATGCTATCACATTTCACCTCACGGAATAAATGAAACTTCGACTTGTTTCTATTACAACATTGCACGCTGACAGCAATTGGACATTCTCTCTTCAGGCGTTTTCATCGGGCGTACTCATTTTTTATAATTCTTTGAGCGCTGACCACATATTTAGATCTCAGGAGGAGAGAAAAAGCCTTCGTATAGCCTGATGAGGCCCTTCCTCGATTTTCTTTAGGTAATATTAAATAATGGGTGGGCAACAAATGTATCGGTGAGACGTTAACAATTTCATGTGTAAGTATTACTTTCTTCACAAAATTTTATTGGGCAAAGTAAAGATACGACGAATCACGAGCTGCTGGAGTAGCGAAACAAATGGCAGAAATATAGTACTGGGTGAGCGAGCTGTAAAGAACGAGAGGTGCGATGACATGTGCGTGCCGTGGGAATGAACCTCGCAAGAAAAGTGAACGAGAGGCCAATTGTGGCGGAGGGAACCGATGGAGACTAGAGAAACACCGCTATACATCGTTGTAAGTGGATTCATGGCGGCGCTTTGCCTTCTAGAAGATAAAGCTCTACTAGTTGGGTCAACTGATAAAAGTGTTATCTGAAGAAGTAGGAGAGAGAGAGGGAGTAAACTTTATTTCGCCAAAAAAAGAAGGGAGAACGTGGTCGGATTCCTCATTTCAGGATCCCGTTGGAGCTTGCTGCCTTCTCTGCACGTTGCACCAGCCGAAGCTGAGTTTCGCTGCTGGAGCTGGCCAGTTCTCTCTCCCACTGCTCATGGGAAGGGTTGGGGATTGGCAAACATTTGGTTTTTCTGGAACACCCAGACCATGTGGTAGAGTACACATCTCCCCGCAGTATAAGCACGTGGCGCTGTAGAGGGTGGGGTTTATGGCGTGAGGTTTAGATAGGTGTGGGAACGTGTTGGTCTGCAGAAGCCTGAGTTTATGCTAATAGTATTCCTTGGTGGGTGACGGGTGGGCAGGAGGATACTCCTGCCTACTTCTTGCCTACTCAACTTGTAGTGCGGTGTGATGCCTTGGTATGTTACTAGGGGATGAGCTGCTTGAAGCCAGTCATCTCGCAGTGCGCAGTAGGATAATTCTCGGGCTGTCATGTGGGCCATGACATTGCCATGAAGGGACGAGTGGGTAGACGGATCTTGCGTTGCGGGGGTCGCTGGAGAATGATTCTTGCAGCTGGTCTTTCTATTCTTCCGCTTAGGTAACTTCGGCATGCTGCTTAAGAGTCAGTAATGATTGTATCGGCTGAGGTGTGGGCAATGGCAAGAGTGATGGCTGCTTCTTCTACTTGGGTAGTGTTGACTCCAGTAAGCGTGACACTGGCGACATGCTCGGTACATGTGGTGACAACAGCTGTCATCGTATCCATGCGAGCGTAGTCCGCAGCGTCTGTGTCTTGTAGTCCATGGATCCAACCCCAAGAGGTAGGAATTGCGTACCAATATGTTATGCTCAGCAGAATCGAAAGCTTTCCGTAGATCTCAGAATAATCCAAGGGAAAATAGGTTATCCTCAATAGTTTTACTATCTCCTTATATAATTTCTTCCATTCGGATTCCCGATTGTGATTGGAAAATTACTTCGCTTTTAGAAAGAAAATTGATTCAATATACATTCTTTACATTTTCAGCAATTTTGCAAACTACTCAAAGAACAAAACGAGTGCAATAATTTCCAAAGTTATCGTAATAACCGTCTATGTGTATGTGTATAAGATTCTAGCGAGTTTTGGTTGTGCAGCAAAATTACCTTCTTTTAGTACCTGCTTACATGTAAGTGACTGAAGACAGGCACAGTATTGTTTCTGCTTTGAATTGTTATCGGTGGCATCTGCGCATTTTCCTCCGTTAATCATTAAAAAGGGAACAAGATAAATAGCGGTTGGGAACATAACAACGATCTTTCTTATTTGTTGTCACTTGACTATGCTAAAGGGTCTACGTCACTTAAATAGATTTTGAAGATCTTACGAAAACAGAGTCATCCTTACATGTATTCCATACGTACATACCAGAGCAAGTTGCACCTTTTTCTTGCACTTCGTCGGATATTTGCGATGCGATTACGACATGAATCAATTAACCGTTCTCCAAAATGTGCTACTCGCTGTACACCGCTCAACATTTTCCTAGTTTCTACCCCCCACCCCCTCTACGTAAGTAAAAGACACAGTCCAAAAACCTAAATACAAAATTATTTTTTGCCTAGTTATACGCCTAAATACCTACACCGTTTATACAACCCAACAAGCTTATGTGCAAGCTTAATTTTAGATTGCCTGCTGCCGGAAACCATTTCGATATAAATTTCGCCTGTAACCACAACGTTGCTATGCATCTCTTGACTGGAAGGTATACCGTATTATCAATGCGCAAAAGAAAGTTACTATCACCTAAGGCGAACGGCTATTGCAAGAATTACACCTATCTTAGCTAATCGTCAACTTTCGTGAGCGGTGAGTGAGTTGCCGAAACAGCCTGAACCCTTTTTCGTGCTGTTCACTTTAGTGACGACATTTCGTCGCTAAAACTGCAATTACAAGTTTTAGGAAGAGGGGTGTTTTGGGCTTTTTTTCGTGCAACAATACTGATAATGCTGAAAAACCTAGCTTGAAGGACGAACGTAGTATGCTGCGCTGGGGCACGGCTGCTCATAAGCATAGATAACATAAATTGTGGCCTTAACTTGTAAACATGCAACAATGCACTTTAATCGGCAGGCAAAAGGAGCAGTGGGTGCAGGCTTCTAACGCGGAGCCCATCTGAATGGTGCAAGTAGCTTCAGCTACGCCAGCGAACAAGAACACGCTGTAGCAATAGTGCAATTTGGCCCACAAATACCGAGCACGTTCTGCATTAGTAATAGTTTATTTGTTTGGAGGGAGAGAAGCAGAATCAGCTGCGTGCGTTCAATGAAGCGTTTCAAGATCAAACATGCCCTGCAAACGCCACTGGTCGGCGGCAAAGTTGACAAAGAATGCAGCGTTAAGCCCACACAGCCGAAGGTGGATGTAGAGAGCGCTACAACAGGGGAGGCACCCCACAAGGCACGAGCTCAAAACACGCACAAAAACAGTCTTCCAAAGGCCGGGAGCGGCAGACAAGAGATTGAAAGCTGACCTCGTCATTCGTGAGCATATTGATATTAGACACGCATCAGTCGCCCCGGTTTCCTCGCCACTGAGCATGATATTGGAGCGCCCATCTCCTGCCAGGCTCTTCGCAAAAAAATGGCGCTACGTGATATCGGTGCTCAGGGAAGGAGATGCCGGACCGGTGCCCAATAAATGTTGTTCTTGCACCGCTTTCGTCAGAAAAGTAAACGCACCTAGAAGACAAAAGCTTTGGTAAGAAAGAAGAAGCTCGGGAAGAGACGCGCGGAGAGTATAGGTGTCGTAGCAGTTGGCAGCAGATGCCCTGCCTGCCTTGTACAGCGCTATGAGCAAATATGTTTTGGTTCTGCTTAACTTGAAAATTGTAAAAAACTCTCTATATTTCTGGTGCGCACCGACTGTCCCCTGCCCTTGCAAAGAGAGTAAGTAAGCCCCTTCAAAACATGTACCTATGTAAAGACAGCAATTTAAAGCCAGCCAGTAGAGCCTGTGGAAGGCTCTGAGAAAGGACGAGAAAGGAGAAAGGAAGCGCACGCCGAGATATGGCCATGACTAGCAAGCGAAACGAGCTTTGGAGGCTACAGAAGTCGGGGGGCTGGTCAAGTGGCGACGGACGGGGCCGCCAAGTTTAATACAAAGGTCAACAACCAACCAACAGTATGCTCCCGGCGATGCCGAGCGGTACGAACTGTGGATGTGGAGGGTGCTGTCCAGGGGGCGGGTCACGGGGCGACGAGTGAGGCCACAAAGTCCATCAGAAACTTCAACTGCAGACAAACAAAAGGTCCAACTAGGTCCAACTAGGTTATTACTTTCATATTTCTGTAACTTTCCTCCGAAATTTTTTAGAGTTTTTTTTCAGATGAGATTAAGTTATTTAAAATCGTAAGCCAGTTTTCAATATTTCCAGAGTGCCGTTACATCTCTGAGTTATCGCACCGTTTGGTCCTTGTACAGACATAGACAAATGAAACGCGAAGGCTAAAATATCAAAGAGAACACACAATAGCGCTTTTCTTTCGATGAACATCAAAATCACGCGTGGACTAGTTACAAAAACAAAGTTGAGCAATGGGGCTTTCCCCATGTACCAACAGCGCGCCATAACTGGACCTCAACGGACAGTATTTTTCAATTTTGCAATGCGTGGTCCGGTTCATATTTCTGTGTTCACATTTCATTTGCCCATGACTGCACAGATTACTCTTATTAGTTCCAAGAATTATCGGAGGGATTTTATTTGTCACCCTTAACAATTCCTAACCGATAACTTTGAGCTTCAAAACGTGTTCACTGATGCTGCAGTCCCTCCTGCACCTGTACAGTTGCCGAATCGGTTTTCGACAATTTTCGTAATTTTTATACAGTTCATCCATAGCGAAATGAAATGAATCACATTTGGCTAAGCAAACTTTAACAAAAATGATGGTATGACATGCAATCGTTAGCGATATTGTACCGATATGTGCGTCCGAACATTACTTCAAAAAGCGTGCCGAACCCAGTCTTAGGATTTTTGCAAATCTCGCTGGTAACGAGCTTAGCTGCGTACTACCTGGCTTAAACGACGTAATTGCACAGAAGTCCTCCGCCGAAAAACGATTTTCTCGGTGTTGCAGAGACGTCCTACACCCTCTGATTTTCTGAGTTAATTTTTTTTAATTTTGTGCGTGCATTTTATCTTGTTAGTTGTTACGGTCAGCTAAATTACAGCGTGTACTTCATGCTGCTAACTTGTTTATTTTTTTTAACGAAATACAGGCAAGGCCTTGTGAATCTCCTGACAATTTTTTCACGGAAACATATCTGTGTTACAACACGGCAGCAAAAAGATTGGGCATGAACTAATTCGTGATGATGCAGTTAATTTATCAATGGCTGGACAATGCACTGCACTCACTGCGCTATGCGCCAATGTCGTTTTCTGTGTGTTTGGATGCGCGATGACTCCTTCCATTTCATTCATCTTAAGCGCATAGAATCACACGGAAACAGAAGACAAGGACAAGCGCTGTGTCGCGTGATTTTATGCGCTGAAGACGAACGTTATGGAATACCAACTAGCCCGAACGCAAGCCCTCCTTCCATTTCTTTGTTTTGGCGACGCTGTCTGCTTGGGCGCTTTAGCTCAGGTAGAAGCAGCAAGAAATGGTAGCTTGGGCTAAATCTCAGCGACCGGATGAGAATGCAAAGTGAATTTACCGCGGCCGCAGGTGGGTGCCATTACCGTGGTGAATTATCGCCGCAGGCTAGCGAGGCCAGCAGTGGCGAGTGCGGCAATTTGAAGGCGCCTTGACACGTGACAGAGGAGTGGCCGAGGAATAGGGCAAGCTGGCCTGGTGAGATCACCATACAAACTTCGATTAGTGGACGAGGAGTTGCCTAATACGCAGGCCATGGAAAACGGTGTACACACGAGTTACACGCAGACTTCCATCTTCCGAATATGTAGATATAAAAGTTTTGATGATCACAAAGGAAGGCAATCTGCAAGATGCATAAACAAACTAAAATTCCTTCTCCTTCCTCGTCGCGATGGCCAGAGCGCGCAATGCGACGCCTGTGGGGCGGAAGTGTGTCAATGGCCCCAATATTGATAAAAAAGCGTGCTCGGCACCGAGCTGAGGCAGTTGTACAATCAACCGTTTACGGTGGAGACTATCTCAGGACACCGCTCAGTACCATCGACATCACAGAAGGCGACAGAAGCCCTTCGACGTCTCGTGAGCGATACGGGTATACACGAACGAACATAGTACCTGAAACAGGACTAGAGTTCGCGCGCGTTCACTTTCCTAGGTCTTCCTTTTGGCCGTCTTTTTCTTTTATTCTCTAAACTCCCGTGCCCCAGTGCGGAGTAGCATATCGGGCTCTACACCAGGCCGACCTACAGACCTTTCAGTTCACTTTTCTCCTCCAAGCCCACCCTACCAAATAGAAATCACTCCGCAATCTCTTCTTTGAGGCACACACATGCATCCAAGCTCGAAAGTGACACGCGGCTCAACAAACAAGGTCTCTATCAGCGACCCATCGCCTTCTTCAAAATAATTTCAAACACCCTACGTAACAAACAATATCCGTCGGAAATCCTGCCCCATTTCAGAAATTTTTACCAACTTAGGAATAGCTTCACAGAAGCATCAATGGGGCCGCCCAGTTATTTTGATTTGGGGTATCTTACACTATGCCAAACTTGGTCTTCCGCCGAAGGACGTCATACGTGCTTGTACGCGCCCCACATGCAAAGGCATAGTGCTGCTGCGCACAGACTGCACCGTCCAAAGCACAGCTAGCCATTATATTCATCACATTATTGCAAGTTTTGCGAGAATTTCCGTAAAATTTTGTACATGCCAAAATGCTCGCTTTCTTGGAAATGGAACGGTGTACAAATTTAACGGGTAAACGCATTTCACATTCTGGTTTATTTACATTGATGCCTTTATTTACGATCCTTATATGCCCGTGAAAAGACAAGGGTGCATTTAACTGGTGTCGTTGACTGCTAAATTTCCTTTCTGTAGTAATTCGATGAATCTCTGGTTGGAAATAAACACAAAAATGGGCGCAGGCAGGGGGCGACAGCTAATTGTGTGGAAGACGAAGCTGCGCCAACTGTTAATGATAACGAAAATAAAGAGGTGGCTGGCACGAGCACGGAGGCACGGGCATAGATCGCTCCTCGCGCTCGGGTCAGTGGCTCGTGTTATGCCCAGGAATCGGACGAAAAGCTGCTTGGCTCTTTTCTACGTCGCTTTCCGCGACTTTGTGGTGCCATCAAAACCGGGAGATGGAACCACGAGCAGACTGGACTTGACGCGGTGCAGATGCCGAGGTACGCTAGGCCTAGGATCCCTTTGGATCCAGCTGATTCTGCAAGCCTCGTCCTCGAACGCGCTCGCCGCTCGGGCTCGTGCCGGAGCCACCCGGGTGGCCGGCTTCGCCACTTTCTGCCATGTAGGAGGAGCTATCGCGCCACCGTGACTTCGTGAGTCAAGCCGTCGCAAGGGGCGTAGCGGCAATTGACTAACTGCTATAGGATCCTGACTCATTGACAGAGCAGATTCGGTGGCACCTGCTCGCCGTCAACACCAAATACGAGGAAACGAGGGTCCTTGACAAGCGCATCCAGAAAATCATCGATTTAGACGAGTTGGAAGCTGACTCCTTCACAAGCTTTGCATACGACCAAAAAATCACCTTGATCGGTTCTTACGACTCCTTCGCCAGACCCTCCGCAGTCACTTCCCTTGTTGCTGCTCAGAGTACCGGAGCGGGGAGCCCTGATTTCACCGTCATCCAGCACGACGAGACCGCTGCGCTCCCCGGTGAGAGCAAGGGAGCCGTGGAGGCCGACAAAGTGGCGAATGTGCACTCTGCGTGTGGGCCGCTGGTCTGTGACCTAGACGTCCGCACAGCTGGCGACGATTCTCATCGCCCGGAAAAACTGGCGGAGCTCATGAGAGATTCCCTTGAGGGACGATTGGAGACACCCAGCAGCCCGCCTAGCGACACCTGTGTCGTCCTCGCGGATGGCCAGGTCACCGGGCTTTCCAAGGACCTCGTGAACACAAAGTACAATGATGCGGCCGACCCGGAGTGGCCCAGCTTGAGGTTCTCCGGTGGTTCGGGCGTCGCTGACGCTCGTGAAGGTTTCTTGCTAAAACACCGCGTGGGTCATCGTCGCGAGAGGGAGCCATTCCCACTTGCACGCCGGTACCTGTTCTGTTCCCGGTGCTGGTTTCTCTGTTGGCATTGGCCATTCCGGGATTCTCCGCCTCCGATCGGCGCGCCGGCGCTTGGAATCGGTTCACGGGAATCACCAAGTGAACCTGGTTGCGGCGAAACTATGAACGGCAACCAAGCAGCTTCAATGACTCTGCTTCGCGGCCACATGAAAAGATACCGGAGGCTATCGCATCTGCTACTACGATCGCCCCTTCCGGAAGCACGGTGGTGCAGCTCACCATCCTGATCCGGGAAACTCACGACAACGACAAGTGGTCATCTGTGACCATCTACTAGCCATAGTAAACTGCGCTGGCTGCCCGCGTGCGTTGCAAAGGCAAACCAAGACTGCGCTCGTCAATCTGAGGCGACATCCCGAGCTGGGCGAATTCCCCTATGACCACGGCGATAACCGCGGATCACGAAGCGACCAGGGTGGCGATCGAGACCCCGAGCATCACGCTCACGCCGACTACCACCAAGAGGCGCACCTTACCGACCGGCGAAACTACGCCATCAGCCACTTTAGGAGGAGGGCGCCAAAGGAGGTTGCCGCAGCAAACTCGAGCAAGCGAGTGCAATGGCTCTGAATGCGACGGAGGCGACCAGCATGCTCTTGCTGTGTCCAATGCTCTGGTGACCAGGCGGGGCCACTTCGGTCTGCGGCTTATGAATGAGCGCGCGGTGGTTTACTTGGGGGGCTTATAACGTTTATGATGCCCTGGACTTCCACAGTTTGGCGCTAAAGAACCGCATATTCCAGATTGGCCAAGCAAAGATTGGCCGAAGAGGTCATAACGTTCGACGCATTCGTAGCTACCCAACAAGGAGGAGAGGAAGAAGAAGAGGTCGTCGTTCGTTGCCTGCGAGCTCAAGACTCTTGATCGGGCCCTGTCCCATCACTCGTTGCTGCCATACACGGCGGAACGATGATGATTGTGGCAGGATCCCCCTAGGGATCGGCCGAATAGGTCAAAATGTTCAACGCGTTCGTTGCTACCCAACAAGGAGGAGAGGAAGAAGAAGAGGTCGTCGTTCGTCGCCTGCGAAGTGAAGACACGTATTGGGGGTCGGGGGTATGCGACACAAGACGCTCTGCAGAAGGCGACGGCCAAGGTGGCTAAAATGTCGCACACCGTATTCGCCAACTTACCCATGAAGATTCTCATCGTCCCAAACAAGCTCTACATAATCACTACCAACATCGACGTCGTCGACGGGCTTGTCAACGGAGCGGTGGAAAGCTTGACGTGTCGAGTCTTCATATGATATGATCTGTGGGCGAATGTTTCACGGTTTTACGATGAGCATTTTAGCTTCGCCCCCCTCATCGTCATTCACTTTGTGGAGATGGCAGGATTTTCCCGCAGTTTTTTAAAACAACTCTAATACCTGAAATATATTTGTATTTTCTACTTGTAGCACATGGCGTACACCTCCACATTTTGTATTAATGAAGAAGTTTATTCTCTGTCTCTCTCTCTAACAGGTGGGATGCAGTTTTGGTCTGCATCAAATATGCCGGACGTTGCCTTTGCTCTGGAAAAACGACACGTGTGGACATTTTCCCAGTACTATTTAGTGAGTGATTTACTAATTTATTTATACCTCTGTTCATGCAGAATTCTATCCGTGAGTTGTGTGTTGCAGCTGCATGGCACTAGGGTGCTAAAACTGGCTTTAAAAAAAGCTACTAAATCGACGCCGCAGGTTACACACACAAAAAACTGTGCCGGGTTTGCCGAAATACGCTTCGCATATAACAAACGCAGGAAAATTGAAAAGTTACAGAAAACTGCCGAGCACTCACTGAACAATGCCGACACGACGAAGCAAATTCGAGATTCCCGTCCCTACCGCCCTTTATGGTGCCGCTTCATCGCTGCTCCTTTTGTTGCAGCAAGTGATGCATGCAGGCAAATACGGGGACGCTGCCATGAAGAGGAGTATTGCACGCCACGTTGACTCCATAACCAAAAGCACTCCTCGCCTCCCTTCGCCTTGTATATACCTGCACTCGACCGGCCATGCGACTAAACGCTCACTTCCCCCCGCCCGCTCTTCACCCCCTTCATCTCCATCTTTTATCCTCTTCCGGACCCACGGCGCCCCAAATAGGGGCAGCACAGCACTTTTTTGTGTGTGTATGTGCACGCGCTGCTTCTGCTGGCTCAAGCGCAAAGGTGCAGCGACGTGCAATACGGGGCCGCCAAGCCACGACGAAAGTGATGAATGCCCAGCCACTCCCACGTCGCTCCCCTCTGTGCCACTGTCGCTTCTGCGCGTTTACATAACAAGCAAAAGTAAACAGACTGCTCATCCGTTCTATTGTCTGAGCCGCGATTATGGCGAGGTGTGACGGCGAAAGTGCTGCACCTGGGAAGTTTGATTTTTGTTACTGACTTGCTTTCGCTACTGTTTGGTATAGCTGCTATAGTGGCGAATTGCTCATTTAGCCTGCACGAAAGAGCGTCCGTACTCCCAACTTATCAGGTGATAGTATCGATGGGATAGAATAAATCGAGTTTCCCTAAGATATAGTTTGCAGGCACTGGAAATTACATTAATAAATGTGTTCGCAGAACAAGCGTTGAGGAACTGTAGTGCGTGACCGTAGCATGATAACCAAAAATTATATATTACTGTACTGTATTACTGTACAGTAATATAACTATATTACTGAATCTACAAATTTTCTAACAGGCAATAACATCAAAAGGGAATACCGTGAACCGTCCGCGTGAACGGTGATATCAAAAGTGGAATGTACAAATCCACAGACATCCAATCAGGTGAAATTCGCGTGAAATGTAATATGTCGGTCACTGTAATGATGGCGCTACAATATTGCGTCATTGGGCGTCATTATGCGTAAGTAGGCCACTTGACAGCCAAAATCGGAAGCCGACGCTTAGCTGCAATGCAAGCCTTCAACAATTTGTTCTAAGTGATGCCTGCCGTGTGAAGCATGCAATACACAAGATTGTTGTATGTGCACTGTAGGACGAAGAAAAGAAAACGAAGAGAGAGAGAGAGAGAGAGAGAGAGAGAGAGAGAGAGAGAGAGAGAGAGAGAGAGAGAGAGAGAGAGAGAGAGAGAGAGAGAGAGAGAGAGAGAGAGAGAGAGAGAGAACGATCTTTAATGAATACTGGCGATGCCAACCGAGCTAAGATGCCTGGCTTGCTACGCCAGATGAGTGCGATGACGATGATCATTATAATGATGAAGAGGAATACATATGATTTTAACTAATTACAAAGTCTGATCAAGACTTGTGTCTTTTAGGTATGCCAATAAGGCTTTCGATGCACGAGCGACACGTTTGGAAGACGAAAAAGGAGAAACAAACACAGTTAAGCAGAGAAAACGCCAGTCGAAGAAATTCGCGTCAAAAGAGAAAGAAGTGAAAGCGAAGAAAGATCAGTAAATATAATGTAGCAGAAAAAAAAATGTGAAAGGGACACTAAACGGTCGAAACAAGTTGACAAGCTGACAAAACTACAGCACCTAGAATCTAAATACACCATTCTGATAACTCGCAGTTTTTTAATAAGAGAGAAAACGCCAGAAGCGTGAAAACAGCGACGTCGCCCAGTACGCTCTGGGTACTACGGTTTGCGACGCTACACAAGCTGTGAACAGTGGGAGCTCATTGGAAAAGCCTGTATAAATTTTTCCTCAAATATACAGTTCCTGAGTGGTTGGCCACGTGAAATAAATGGAAATCAAAGCTTTCCGTGAACTGATGTAATTTAAAAAATCGCAGACTAGAGATTTTATACACTGCGAGACAGGCTGCTTCCCTCACGCTTCAGTCAGCCATCCTGCAATCAGTTTCGTCCTGGAAAAGCATTAGTGCGCAATTATCGAAGTCAATAACCTCCTACGGTGAGTGCCCGAGCTTTTGAAAGAAATAACCCCGGATGGATTTGGTAAAATGAAAAAAATGCGGTCAAGGGACACGCCTGAGCTAATGTTCCGTTGTCGGGGCGCGCATGTTGCTATTGGAGGAGTGTACCCGTGCCTGGTTCGAACCTCATGGCGAGAAAAAAATAGTGAAAGCTACTTTTTTAGATGCAGAGCATCCGATTCACTCGCCTTGTCCCTCCGGCGTCGTCGTCGTCGTCGTCGTAGGCGTTGTCCACCCCTCCCCCATTCTCCTCGCCGCGCCAGCTGCGCTCTCCGCCGCTCACCCCCTCTCCTCTCCGATAGCGAACACTCTCTCGCGAGGGTATAGTGCCTAGAATATTCTAGGCACTATAGCGAGGGGCATTGGATTGGATTCGATTGAATTGGCTTGGATTGGATTGGCTTGGCTTGGATTTGGATTGGATCGGATTAAAGTGGATTGTGTTGGATTGTGTTGCGTCATAGCCGCTGCAGACGCGCTGCGGCCGGCGCATGTGCAGTACTCTCTCTTCCGCGGTTTCCTCTCCTTCGGGCGCGCTGCGCATATAACCGGTGTGCCGTTCTCCGGCGAAGCAACATCCACGCTTGGCTCAAACCCCTAGAGTCCACGCCGCTTTACAAGTACGCAAACGTCGTCATCGACTGGGACCGGCTTACGCAGTCCCCTGAACGTTATGCGCACTATAAAACGCGGTCCCTTCGCCGCTCCGCCTATGCGTCGCATCTACACAGGGGTTCCCGCGAGGGGAGGTGGGAGTTTTGTCAAAAACATTTTGCACGTCACTGAAAATTTTGGGCGCATCAAATTACATTTAATTTCTAAAACTAATATTTTTTTTTCTTTTTTTCTATCCTCTAGCGTAGCAAGCCAGCGCGGTGGCTCGGCTAACATCGCTGGTCTCCAATAAAGTTACTCTCTCTCTCTCTCTCTCTCTCTCTCTCTCTCTCTCTCTCTCTCTCTCTCTCTCTCTTTACTGCAGGTGCGTATCCGACTGTTCCAACCTTGCGCTCTTCCGTTTACGGTTCGCCGCTGCTCGCACGCCTTTACGGATTGTTTATCACCCGCTGCTGATAAACAATCCGTGAAGGCGTGCATCGCATCGCTCTGCCCTTGTTATGTTCGGGCCCGAGAGACCCAAACCCAGACCCGGTCAACGTAGCGAGGACTGCTTGACATGGCTGCCGGAAAGAGAATGGTCGTTTGACGCTAGGTTCGTTTTCGCGAAAGGCGGGAATATGAGATGATCGTGATCGCAGACAAGGTGTGGTGAAGTGCGCCCGCCTGACTGCCGTGAAGACGCGCCTGGCAGGCAGGCTTGCACGATATTTCGACACGGCGCTGTCGCTTCACAACTCACAAGAGGCTTCGCTCACGGCCTGCGCGATGAGGTGTGGGTGGTCGGTGTAGGCGCGGGCAGTGGCCGCTAGGTCTTTTAAGAGCCTTTCTCGTCCCGATGTTGACAAATCATGGAAGTCCAAGCCAGCCTCCTCAGGCTGTGAACGGTATCACACTGTGAACGGTAGCTTTACGCTCTGAACTGTTCGGTAGCTTTACCGTACGCTGTGGACGGTAGCGTTACGTTCACGCTCTAGATCATGCCGGTGCGTCGCTCCTACTTTGTGACGCAATGGCCGTGTCACTAAAAAATGAAAGGACATCAGGAGAGAAAAATGGCACCTTTATTTACTTATTTGTCAGCAAATAACGCATTGTTGCTCGTAGAAGAGAAGCGGGGAAGGCTAGGAAACGTATAATCTTTCAGTTAAAACAAAACTTCATTCAGCCTTTAGCGCCCGTTTAATAGGTATCGCCAGGCTTCCGTCTTCGAACCACTTAGGCAGATTTAAGCGCCCCGAGGAATTTGTTTTTTTGTTTCAATGAAAAAATATATCTAAAAACACAAAAAAATCAGGGAAGCGTGCACTCATGGGCAAGACTTGAATGGCAAAGCTGCTGTAGGTGAGCATTGCCGAACACATAGTCAAGTTCCAGTATCATTGTTTATTTGCATAGTTGCGGGGCTAGTAATCGTCGTCATACGCATCGAAGAGGTCTGAGTCTTCTTCGCGGCCAGTGGTGGATGCAAAGTCATCCTCAGCATTCTGGCTTCCACCAGCTCAACTGGCGAAGCTTGCACCAAGTCGCGCAAAAGTGTAACGATAGCAAAGCTGCATGATTTCCTTACACGTGAGTACTGAAGGACACATCACCGCGCGTTTGTCCAAGTTTGAAATTGTTTATTTACATGTTCGTCGTTGCTCTCCACTGTGTCTAGTAGTAGTCAGCGTCATATGCATCGATGTCGTGTTCCTCATGCCAAGCATTACACGCGCGGTAGCGCTTGATGACAGCGCTGGAGGATATATTTTTTTGCTAAAAACACTGCGGGAGCCGGAGACTCAGCGGTCACCGCGAGGCACGAGCTCACAAGGGCTCGGCATTTTCTTTGTATTTTTGCCTGCAACGGCGAACTTACGGCTTGTACAACAGCTCTGATATTAAAACGAGGGCTGATGGGACTGGCGCTGTGTCTTCGCAAATACTCTCCCCTTATTCTTCTGTAAACGCATAGGCATTTCTTTGCGGACTGAAGGAGGCTATCAGATCCGCTGTGAAACTTCATTTTTCGCAGTCCCGCCGCACAAAAAAATGTCATTATAAAGGCCCTAAGGCCCTTATATTGTTACGGGGCGCAGGTTGGGCAACGCCGCAGAGCGCCTAGATTCCAGAACGACGATGACGACGACGAAGCGGTTGGCGTACCTTGCGCGAGCTTTGTCATGACGGATGTATCGCAACGTGCGGAGAGGGCGGGCGTGGGAATTTTCAGCACACATCTTAATTGGTCATTTTCTTGTCGTTTACCTGATTTTACCCCTACATTCGAAGCTGAGTTTTTTGCTATAGTTATGGCCTTAATAAATTACCTCCACAATATTTAAATCTTGCTATTATTTCTGATTCCCTGTTGGTTTGTAGCGTGCTAACATCCCCCAAAAATTCATTACTTATCCGTACCTTCAGCCGCCTTGTGCCTCCCCATTTACGCGACATCCGGCTCATCTGGGTCCCAGGGCACAGGGGCCTATGGCTCAATGAAACGGCTGACTCTTTGGCCGGTTCAGCTTTAGATGGCCCTACGGTGGACCTCAGCCCTACCCCATTTCTCCTGGCGCGAGCAAGGTTCCGCAGATTTCTACGACTAGGGATGACACAGGAAGGTACGATCACAGGCTTGGATGACTATGCCCATCTTGCTCACACTTGGAATGCGAGATTTTGCGAGTCCCGCCAGTGTGAGGTCACTTTAACCAGTATCAGATGCAGAATACCGCAGCTTAATTTTTATTTGCATCGCGCTGGTCTCACCTTCTCCGGTCTTTGTGCTGCTTGCGGTGAAATTGAAACAATTGAACACTTTTTCCTGTACTGCAGCGCCGGTCTTTGTGCTGCTTGCGGTGAAATTGAAACAATTGAACACTTTTTCCTGTACTGCCGCGGTTTTTCTTTCCGCACCAATTCAACGTATTGGCCTTCCTCTGTCGGTGCCGGTGCTTCTTTCGTTCGGGGCCACATCCCTGGGGTTTTTTCATAGAGGGATTATTGCGGCCATTCACGCGTACATCTCAGAGACCAGACGCATGTCCTGCTAACTCGGCCAAAATTTTTAGCCTTTTCTCCCAAAAATGACATCATTCACTGATTCATTCTTTAGACTTAATATATAATTCGGTAACCATTTCCCCAATTCCTACAGGCTGATTATATAGGGCCATGAGGTGGGCGTTTTAGCCCCAAAAAGCCACCCCATTTCTTCGCCAATCCCCCACGTGGGTATGTGCCACTAGAAAAGGATCAACAACAACAACGACGGCCATATACGCGCTACACTGATTTTGTCATTCGGGGCGATAGAACTGGGATTCTGCCACGGGGACCTTTGCCGTGAGTTACATTCATTCATCCTAGAACCAGGCCGTCTGCCGTGTTTTGACCCTATCATTTGGCCCTACTGGATTCCCCTGTCAAGCCTATGCGCGCGTAGCTCACTGCTTCGTCTGTACCACATTCTGTCTTCGTGATGCTTACTTCATAATGTTCATTCAATGGTGTTCGTTTTCACCGTTTTTTATTTCTTTCTATAATCTCCTCACTTTGATTTCTCTAGACATCTAGTGCTAATACATTCTAATATTTTGATGTTTTTCTTTCCCTACAAAAACTACATAATTTCTTTCGGTAAGGCGCCCATTTCCTGGTCAGTCCCCATAAGTAGATATGAGTCATTTCACTGGTACCACCACGACCACCTAGTAAATAGTTAGGTCTTTATTCCTAACCATGGCTCCCCACATATGTTGTCCCCGCCACGCAACAATGTTTTCATGTCAGACCGTTTATATGTCTGCTAAGAAATCTTTTCCCAGCAGTGCAACTGTGCTTAGTAGTGCAGCCACTTTACAGGGTATCGCTGCAAACCGCGGGTTAAGAATACAGTAGCTGTGGCTTATAGATGTAAATGGAAAACCAGAGAGCGATAAAAAATAGGTGAATAGGCCGAGAGCTTCAAACAGCAGCGGCCATCTTTACTTGCATATCCCCCATGCTGGGTATGTTACCAATCCGGAGATCATTCGGAACTACGTAGCTTCAAGCTGCAAACCTGTGTTATGGTTCATTGTGCCACCATGACACACACAATGTACCAGGGAGGTGCCGCCAGAGAAAGTCACAATTTTTCACTCAAAGCACGTAAGCACACCTACATGTAACCTTCAAGCCGTGGTACGCGTAGCTCAGGCGCCGAGTAATGGTGTAAGGGATCGACGGGGCTACAAGCAATCCGGACAGACGTTCGCCGTAGGGTTCAGCCACCTGTCTTCCCACATATATCGCGGCGCACGGGAACGGGGAAGGAGCGTTGCTTGTTCTTTGTGGTTTGAGGAAGAAGGAAATGAAGTGCACTGAGGATATTGTGAGCTCGACAGGAAGCTCACCTGCATAAAACCAGTGCAGATTAAGGGGAGTAGAGGGGAATGAAATGATAGAGCCAAGCGTAGAAAAGAACACCTGCTTGCACGTACGCTGGTCTCAAACGCTCGCTCTTGGAGCTCCGCTGTCATTCGTATCGTGATCCCACACAGCCATGTCCGCTGGCTGAGGCAACTCATTCAGTGTGGGGGGTGGCAAGACACGGCTTGTTTTTCTCGACCAACCTGTTATTCAGGAGGATGCGATCACGGGGGCGGCGACGGAATTCCAGGGGACGCGAGGGTGCAGGTGAAATACCCTTCCCCACGAGTGAATGGATGTTTGAGTAGTTGCGTATTTTTGTATTTTCTTGTTAGCCAGAGGGATCTAGTTCACGGACTGGATGTCCGATGCCGTTGGCAGAACTCCGAGGTCTTAAAACAATATTCAAAGTCCGGTACAATGGTGTTGTGCTATGGTAAAGTGCGCTGCACCATCGGATTTGCCGAGGCGGAATTCGTTACCTGGTGGTCAATTCCAATGCTTCCTCTTTTTGACTATCTCGCAGTACCTTGTCAGTGCGGCGGCGTGCAAAGACTACGTGATACAACACATGGCCGTCCAGCAAGTGTCGGACGCCCTCGAGCTTCAACGAAAGTGTCACCCCCACCCGGGGGTAACGCATGAGTAGGTGACGGAAGCCGAGTGGCCGGCTGACACGACGTGAGGCCGCGTCGCGTTTGCAGTACAAATAAAGATGTTTTCTCTCTCTCTCGGGCAGATGTAGATGATTGCAGATAAATTTCCTTTGTCTTCAAGGCCATCCTTTTGCTTGGGTAATTAGAAGCAGCGAATCCATAATTCACGAACAACCCCAACCTATATATGTATACGGTAGGCGTTGAAGGCGAACTACAAAAAACAATGATTAGTGGATTTGCCACCTGTTTCTCACCCCGCATCCTTGTATCGATCCCCGTTCGTGCCACTGGCGGCACTTGTCATCGTATTGGCGTATCCCGCTGAGCGTGCGTGACAAGCCCGAAGACAACTCGAAACTCCGCCCAGAGAAGCTACAAATCTGCGTTGTGTTAGCTTTAGAGAACTACAAACACGCCGTGAATCAGTGAAGTATCGCCAGGGAAAGCCATCACGCCATTGTGTTCAAAACCCGCTAGGAGACTTAAGAGTACCTCGAGAGCTGCGGCCCACATGACAAGGGTTTGAAGTAGCGGTTAAAACGGCTGACTCTCACCGCACGTCTCTCGGTTCGCCTCTGGGCACGAGGAATTTTTGGGACATCCGCTGCTCACAAAGACCAAGTAATTTTTTGCCTTATGACGAGCATAAAAATTTGCAATAAAACACCAGAGTGCACAATATTTGAGCTGGTGATAAAGATCCCGAAGTTTATCATCCACTACGGTGCCCCTTGAGACCGACGTGCAGCTTCGCCGCTTGAAACCGGAGTGTGGTTTAATTTTATATTTGACACATTCAAAATAGACTTCTACCCTCATATTTATTAACATAACTGATGAAATGTTTAATATGTGTGTTAGTACGGTGGAATGTTGTTAGAAAGTTCTTGTCCGCATTGAAGTCTTTTTCTTTCGCAATCGTGCAGTATTATATACTACGTGTGGGCCCTGTACAGAGCTCTGCCCTACAGATTTTGGCAAAGAAACAATTGCAGATTTCTTTGCGGAAATATGCTGAATGGAGGTTCAGAATTTTTCCAGCAGCACTAAGGTGCTGAACACGGGCGACGATTTCGCGTTAGAAACGGTAAACATCGCGCGCGGCTACGTCGACAGTACCGCTGGTCACTATGTATGCCGTCTTAAGTGATGTGGTAGTCTCAAACGATTTGGGACAACCACTTCCAGAAAGTTATAATACTATTTTTTCTAGATAGTCGTGTGTACGGATTTGAAATTCCGGGACGTATAGCTGTAAACTGCTGCAAGCAACGGCCTACCAGGCGCCCTAGGGCGTGCTGCTGCATGGACGAGAAAAAAAATGCTAAAGGGACAGACAACAGTTTTTGTGGAGGGTATGAATCTTATGAATCTCATAGCTCACATGAAAGTAGAGTTTTATGCAGTGTGGTTAGCACAAAATATTTTTTAGATAAATGGGATGAAATAATTTTAGTCTGGCACTAAACTTTGTGAACAACTCCGTCGGTTGAATGGGTGATTACAAAACCACATAAAAGTATACAAAAAAGGCCGTGTCTATAGTGCCGTCCGACGGTATTATAAGCACTCCACTATATCGACGTCCACCGGTGTGTTATAACAAAATTACCGCGGCTAGAACTACATCGCTCTAGATAACGCAAAGCAAGCAAACCTAACCTAAACATACCATAGCAGGAACTAACGCACACAAGGAACGCATTAAAAAAACACCCAAACTATCCTAAGCCAGAAAAATTATACTTTAAGGTAAGGATGAAAAAAACAAAACAAATAAGGCAAAAGGCGGTCTCGAACCACCGCCTTTGGGATCACGAATCTAAGACGCATCCTCTAGACTACAACGACAAACGCTACAGTGGGTGCTAGCTTAGTCTTAAATATTCGAATGTTGTCGGACGGCACTCTAGCCATGCCTGCAGCCATCAGCTAGAGTGCCGTCGGACGGCACTCTCGACACTGGGTACAAAAAAAAAATTTCCGGTGATCTCTACTAACATGAAACCTGGTGAGGGGCGAAGCATCTAGTGTATAAGTGTATTCTTGGCGTTTTGACGTTTTGCAGACGGAGATGAAACCATTAGGGGTACAGGTATGCAGCTCTGCATGCTGCAAAGGTCCCTTGTCTTTGAAGCACGAAGTTCTCTAGCGCAAGGCGTAAACGAGTGTCCCGGTGTTTTTTTTTAGTACGCGTTACGAAGCGCTCCAGCGCGAAGCGTAAACGAGTGTGCCGGTGTTTTTTTAGTACCTGTTGCATTCATGCAAGAGTCGTAAACGAGTTTCCCGGTGTTTTAGCACCGTGACTACATGAGACGAACGACGATTACGACGACGACACGAGACGCCAACAGCCGCAGGCCCGAAGCAGCTTCGCCCCTAGAACTATATTTTACTACTGTTTCAGCTGGAGGCGAGTTTGAAGCACCTGTTTTCATTTTACGTACACTTAAGAGTACGTTGCTGCGGGGCTCCCTGTCATGGTTGTCAGCATTCCTTTTGGTAACATGCCTATGGACGGCAGCATTCCTTTTGGTAACATACCTATGGACGTGGACATACCTATGGACATACATATGGACGGCAGCATTCCTTTTGGTAACATACCTATGGACGTGGACACACCTATGGACATACATATGAACGGCAGCATTCCTTTTGGTAACATACCTACGGACTTAACACTCCGCGTTGAAACGTTGGCAGGGGCCAACCAGGGAAACAGTTTCGGTTCAAGGTGTTTTAAGTAATGCCCTTTCAATTGGGATAGAGATAATATACCCCACAAAAATGGGTTGTCGGTCCCTCTAAGCAAGCGGCTGTAGAATGCCCACCATTCTAGAAGGCATCTGGTTACATTCTACAAGCTTCATTGTCAACGATGTAAATGATCCAAGGTTCATGCAAGGCCGAATGGATTCAGCGTAATAAAATTATCTATTTGCTGCCCGCTCACCCCGCCTCGAAGAGACCGCTGCGAAGCAGTCGCCTCAGTACCGCCGCACATATATTCCCATTCGTTTCACCGGTGTGTCCGTATATCCGTGGCGCACAATCGCGCACGTGGTGGGCACGTGCCGAACGCGCGTTGCACGCCCCTCCTGGCCCCTCGGCCGCAACAGCGTCCCGCGTTCTCGTATTTATTCCGTTCCGCATCCCGTTTCCGGATCGCCTGCTGCACGTGCGTCGCGTGTTACGGCGTTGGATGTTGCAGGGGAAAAAACGCCGCAGGTGCTTTTCACGGACACATCCCCCTCCCCGCCCCCACTGTCCATTGGACACGAAGAAAGTGCAACGTCAAAATTCTCTCGCCCGGCCTCCTCCCCCCGATCGGATCCCATGATGTTAGCTTCCGCTCCCGTTATTCGAGGCTGCAGGGAACGAAATCAGGCCCATAAAATACCCGCCGGTGTACGAATCGGGTTGGTCCTGAAGCCCGCCCGGTCAGCTGAAGGAGGATTTTGAGACCAGCTCACCCCCTTTCTTGAGCGAAAGAAAATGTCGAGGTCTCACTTCGTATGATTCGGCGGCTGGTTGGGAATAATTATACGCAAATTTCCAACCAGGTTACGTGGTATTGCACGCTTGTCGCGTTAGTATGTTGCGTTTACCTAAGTGTGTGACTTAAAAATACAGACAGTGCAATACTCATAACTTATCATCACAGTCTAAGAGCGGTCGAGACGCCCTGAAGAGTTCGTTTTTCGGGTTTGATACCTTTAACCCTTCACCACGGGGTGACCTCTGCCGCATAGACAGGCGACCACTCACATCTGAAAGAACTCACAAACGAAGCGATCCGGAGAACTGCCTCGTTGAACAATAGTGGCGCCAGAACGGAGTTTTAGGGCCACACGCGGTAGGTAGAAACAAATACCGGTGCCTGCCTCTTAGCTTGGACTAAATATTCGCGATGTGTAAACATTCGCACACAAGTCAGCGCAGTATCTCAACAAGAGCTCGGTGCCTGACCTCTCCGTAGGCTTTGTTCACGTAATGCAAGGGTACCAGAACGAGAAGCGCGTCCTTCTTAGATTACAGATACAGAAAGCGCTTGCAGCCCGTTGTATGCCCTGATTTGAGACGGAAATCCGACTTGAGCAGACGGTACCCGGCCATGCTCTCAAGCCACCATGTAACATTTCATGCTAAGTTGCGCTCCGGCAACTTAAATACAGTGTACGTAAGGGCACCACGCTGTAGACTCGTGAGAACAGCCCGCGATTTCCCGCTTTCGGGAGGCCTATAGTTTATGCATACTTCCATAGGGTGCCAGTAGGGAATCAGCATCCCAGGCTTTAGTTAGCCTTGTAAATATAGCCTGAAAGAAATGCTGTGGGCAGTTTCTAAACACTTGTAATGCATTTTTTCAGAATTCAACGACGTTTTGCCACATTGCGGCCTTATAGAAGATTGCAGTCACATACAAGAGACGTTTGCAAAAAGTTGAAGCAGAACATTTATATATCTCTACTACAAAATTTTCGTTATGCGTGTACCTATTTCCGTTTCAAATGCTTCCGGCGAGCGCGAATAGCCAGCGGCTTTCAAGAATGTATTTATGAATGAAACATGATCCCAGGAAAAATAGGGGGCAGGGGGCAGGTCATGAAGAAAAGGTGATTCACAAATGGAACCCTCGGTCCAGGGCTCCAAGAGCGATGGCTACAGAAGCGATGGCTCCAGCCGTTGCTATCTCTAACAGGTCTAGCTGGTATTGCAGTGAGGCGCTAAGCACGGGCGCTTCCCTTGACTAACGCGTCTACCCAGCCCCGAATAAACTGAAGGCACAGGAGGCGCAGCTCCGGCGGAAAATACAGCGTCTTTCAAGCGGGACGGATCGCTACTCCATCTATCGAGCGGGTGCAAAACCCACGAATTGCGCGCTCTGTTCGAGTTCTCCGTTATGCTCCGAAGACGAGAGTATTTTCGTTCCAATATTACTATTTTAGGGCAAACTTAGTTGTGTATACCCTAACTCCTAACAAAAATAAGGCGTAAATCGCCCATGAAAAAGCTTTGTTAGCCTTGTCACCAACGCCAATGACCGTGATGCTGCTCATAAAGCACTAGTGCGTCTAATTCCTGACCATGTATTATGAAGTGCCTCCGCCTGAAGCTGCTTCACTGAAAGACGACGGCACTAGATACCTCCCTAGATAATCTAGCGCATTTGATTGTTGAGTAATAGGGTGAGCAAACGAGCCATCTAACAAGCAAGCAAGCAAGTCTGTGCGGCACGTGAACACAGACTACACCGATTTTCAATCAATATCCGGCATGGGTAGGCTCCATAGACGCGTACCTTCGGATGGATGGCCCTCAGTTTTCTTGGCACCAGATGCCTCCCAGTTTTTGCGGACCTTGCATTATTGCGACCGCTTCTCGCGACATTATCTTCCCAAGACACTTCAGGCCGGGCGCTTCCCGTGCAATGCAGAACTTCACCGAAACGGGATGACAGGCTCCTCTCCGCGCGTAAACCGGCCTGACAGATATTTAGCCACCTTCATTTACAGAAAGAATGCGTAGCTCTGATCAATAAAAGAAGTTACATAAACGAAAAAAAAATACAGAAAACAAACAAATAGAATTGCCGGGGCTCGAACTCTGGACGTCACAGTTAGAAGCCTTGACGCCCCCCACTGGACCCCAGAGGCCAAACATCAAGCTCGCTTCAGCACTTCACTAAAAGGATTGCGGCAGTGTTTACGTTAGGCTAACAGCCTGTGGTACGTGTAAATGAAAGTGCCCGCTCTGGATAGACTTGGAAACGGACTTGTCGCGACGCTTCCTCGCGCTATATATCACACCTGGAATGCTTGGGCAAGGGCACTGGGCAACGATAGCGTGCATTATTAAAGAGGACCTTTCTTGGCCTCAATGATAACGGTGTCGTAAACAAAGCGCACTGCAAGAAAGCCAGCTCTACGCAATGAGAGGGTACACGGTGATAATGATGATGAAACACGAAAAACAAAAGCTTCCCGGGGGCGGAATCGAACCATATTCCTTCGCGTTATACAGCCGATGTCTATTTTATTGCCCCATCAACGCATCCCGCTCGCGCAGCATTGACTTTGGGTTCGTTGCGCAAGCGTTCGCTTTGGACTGGCTGAGTTCAGTTGGACAATGGGTTGCAGTTGGTCTAATGACCACGAAGAAACCGGGGGGGGGGGGGGGGGGGGGCGGGGTTGCTCAGTATTCTCACGAGGTATTCGTTTGGGTTTGTTTGAGCCTAAACTTTGACTCGCAGGCGGTTTGCTCTTTGATCGTTGACGATTTGACTTTGATTGCCGCGGCCTTTACCTTGGAACTTCACCATTTGATTGTCGCACCCAAGAAGGTTTCTCGTATAAACCATCGTCGTCGTTAAGACAGAGGGCATTTGCACTTTCGGGATACGTGTTTGTTTTGGTAAAACCTTTTAGTTATGACGAACATTCGGTCCGCCTCTACGACCTTCTAAAAGAAATAAAATTCGTATTTATAAAGCATAATTTTTAAGTCGGAGGGGTAAAGGAAACGTAGAGACACGCTTCCCCACGCTGGATCTGAAACCACATCCTTTAGATAACGCGTTACCGAGTCATCCAGAGGAATGGCTGTACGTCACTCCGCTGATTTTTATGGTGCATTCCTGTCCATGTAAATGCACCGTGCATTTAAGCATCGTGGTAATTATCTCTTCGGAAAGACGGTGGTGGAGGCACTCCTGGGTCGTGCCTCGAAAGTCTGCGACATGTCTAGGACCAGCGTGCTGACCGAGTACCGTACACAAGCACGGCACCAAACCGATGCCTTCGCAGCGCATTTGTTCTTACTGCCAATGATGGGCTATTTGCACAAATACAATAAGGAAAGCCGGCATAATTCCTTTCCCAGCTGAAAAAAAAATTAAGTTGAACATGAAAATTATACAAAGCCCTTTCTATATGCCACCCTTGGGGGTTCCTTATTGTTGGCTTCACTACATGTTCATTTCAAAAGCTACCCGTTCTACATTTCGAAAATTGTGATGGAATGGGGTGAGGGCGGATGGACGGATATGAGTGCGTCAGCCTAACTCTGTCCACAACTGGGGTCATTTCGCTAGTGCATATCCTATAGAACCCGTACTAGGTTTAGTCGTGGCAGTTTCCAGTTGTGGCAAACTATACACGGCACGGTGGACTTACCTCAAAGCACCTTTAGTGGATTATAACTGCACAGATATCTACCGAAATCTCCTTGTTTTTTTTTTTAATTGGAATCATTCAAGGAACTTTTTATCTCTGTAGCACTAAGAAATAAAGCTCTCATGAGCAGTGTGTCGGAAACTATTAGATATTGCGTACACTGAAGGAAGTCAAGAAAGAAAACTGCTTGTATCCATGACATTACAGCAAAATATGCATCATTTGCTGAAGACACCATTGTGAATTTATTTTATAATGTGCGCGTGGAGGAAATACTACATGTTTTAATTCCTATTTTTTATTTGAAAGCCATGCAATCTAATCTAACAGGTCAAAAACTACGTCCCTTTAGAAAGCAAATGTCGAACTATAATCAGCATTCAAGCACAGTACGCAAGTAAGCACGGAGGAGTTTCGATATTGCGCGTGGCACAGGCCAGTAATCAAATTCAGCGGGATCACTTGGCGTATGGTTCCTCTCATTATTGAACTCGAGCCCGCGTTGAGCGCACCCCGTTGCCGTGCGACCCCTCTTCCAACTTTTTCCGCCGTGCTTCTGCCGTCTACCCTGTGGAGCGAGGCGAATTTGCTCCCCACCGCACGGCCGCCCACCCAGCCGGTGGGGATCCATTGTTGCCCCGAGAGGCCGATTACTTTTCACGCCCTATGAATACCCGGCCAAAGGGCCCCTCACGGCCGCCGACAGAGTGTGGACGCGCTCGCATATATAGACTTGTCCCCGCGCACCGCTGAAAGCTCGAGTCGAGCCGACCCCCGAGCAAGCCCATAACCTGCTGAAAGAACCGGAAAGCCGACCCGTAATCGATGTCCGACGCCCGCAGCGTTCAACTACGCTGCGTCCCCACTTTTCCCCCTCGGGGATCCCCGGTCTTTCGCCTAAGCGACGTTTCTCCTCTGATTTGTGAAGGAAGGGGGTGTCGTTTTTATTGCCGCGCTCCCGCCCCCTGCCACCGCTCTTTCGTTCGCTCGACGCTGCAGCGAACGCCGACCCTCAGCGCTGGTAGCCCTGCTGAAGTGGAGCCGTCCACCATTCTCTAGACTGCGTCATCGTAGGCATGGCCTGTCCGGTAGATTAATCAGGGCGACACGCTTCACGCTATTTGATTAAGCTCGATCGTATGCGCCTTTCTGCTATGTTTCTAGAGAGCGTCCTTTGTCTCGTATTCAGGGCGGAGAAACATTACGGCTCGGGATTATAGAAAAGGCAAGCACATATCCAACAGCTGCACAGTGGTTGGAACGGGTACACTAGGCTTTTCTTTTTATTTTCTGTGACTTAAGACTCGCCAGCTATCGATCCTCACCATTTGCAACATCACCTGTAAACGTTTAGGTGGGAAAATAGATAAAAAAATTGAGTTCCTCGGTCTTTCAAGTTTATTTATCGCACGAAAATAATTGCGGAGGACAGCTCAGTCCCCTCGCGTGGAAGGTTGCGATAGCTGCGGGTTATTTGGGTTCACGGGACCCGTCTGCGATTTCTCCCCCACACATTCGGACCATGTCGCTGAGAAAGGATGAAGTTTCATTTTGTGCACACATGTTCTCGAATGCCCAGGGGGAAATAGTTACAGGCTTAACGTCAGGCTCGCTCTTACACGCGTCTTTTCAGCAGCTCGCCTGGCTCGTTAGCAAAAGTGGCATCATTGCTACGGAGCACATCATACGCGGTATCTAAAGGAGACGTCAGGGGGGTGATAACCCACGCAATCAATGAGGTCTTTTCTTGCCGACGGACGCCGACGCCATTTTTTTGCTCCAAAGCCCACCTCCGTTTTCGCACAACAAGCTCTCTGTGTGCATACACGTCATTGGCGTGATTCTGGAAGATAAAGAACTGTCAGGTCGGCCCCATCTAGAAAAAGTCACAATGCATGCGTGATATGACTAACGATGGTAATGTTGAAGATAATATTGACCTGAGCTCTGCTATGGGCTCCACGGCGAGGTAATGGCGTAAGATGCGCGACGTTGGAACGAAAAATAAGCAACGATTCCACCTCGAAGAACCCAGGCTCCACTGGTTAGAGCGGGTGAATGCCCCTCAGTGGAGCCTCATTTGCCGTTTTACTTTTGTGGCGTTATTTTTGAAACACTTTTTTTACGTTAACATGTCTGAGAGGTGAAATGAACATTAATCGCTGTTTGCGAAACTTTCGTAACCTCTTACGATCTTCTGTACCAATATTGGTCATTCCTAGGTAGATTCGCAGAGGTATCAGCCGTCAAAGATAAAGAACATTTACCCAAGCGTCAACAGTCGCAATAAACAACAAACCAGTCGGCATCAACAGCAAAAATGTGGATGCCGACCGTTTTATAGATTGGTCTGCGGAGAGAGACAGAGAGAGAGGATGAGGGAGGGAAGGAGGGAGGGGGAGAGAGCTCTTTGCAGTGAACTCGTGAGTTCAGTTTCCATTCTAAGTCAAGACAACGAGGTTCCTCAAGGCTTTGTTGACATGCCAACATACAGATCGCACTCGCACCGAATATTGGGCTGAATAATTAAGAGCAATGTACACCAATCGAGATATTTCGGTTTGATATTTTCCTTGCTGGCATCTGTGCGTGCATATTTGCTCAGCTGGGTGGTCATTCGCATTGTTCTACTTTGTATTTCTCGCACTCAACGGCTTCCTTGCGGGAAATCCAATATCCTTCGTCTTTCAACTAAGGCAATAAATAGCATAGAGGATAAATGTTTATTGCAAAATATTCATTTGAACAGGAATTCACGTCGTGAAGCGAGACCTATGGCTTTCTGGGTGCTGTGATTTTGAGGCTACAGAATAACTTAGGGCACGAGGGAATTTTACCGTCGAAAACTCTATCTTCGAGGAAGGTACTTTTGCTTTTCGCCTGTGTTACAAAAGAAGGCACCGCACTAAGTGAAAAAAAACTGCTGTATGCCGCCACCGATTACGCAGGGACCCAAAAACAGAAGGGTAGTGGTGGAGGGGACAAAGCCAGTTTAAAGTAGCTAGAGCGTGAAGGGAGGCGAACACAAGAAAGACGACGGGACACGGGCTGTAGCCTTGCCTTTATTGTCTTCGGCCCCCTCCATGCTGTAACAGCCGCCGTTGCTCTCCATCCGCGCTTATATGCTACAGGTAGCATGGATGGTGCGTAACTGCATAAATTGTGCGTTGCTTTCCGCGTAAACTGCAAGGGGTCGCTGGCTTAACCATGTGTGCTGATGACCGGCACCTGCAGGTTCATCACGGCTGACAAATGGCTAATAACCCGGCGAAATTCTCGGTTTTCTTCAGAATACTTATGCTTTCACAAAACGTCTGACGCAGGGTGTGCGTGATTTTGCGCAGCAACCTCGATTGCTCCACAGGCGAGTTCCATCCACGCGCACACACCAGTGCCCGGAGGTGGCCGATGGTCAGCGTCGCAATGTGACAGGGCCCCAGCAGCTTGCTGACACCATGCTGAATCGGCCGACTGTGGGCCTGCTGTCAACACACCTCTTATGATTAGGTGCACAGTAAACGAAAACAAGCCGGATAGGGAGTTTTATTAGGTTTATGCTCCCGTAAATCCTCCAGCAGTACAACGCTTACTCCGTGCTGCCGAGTGTATAAAGCACTATACGCCTAAACACTCCGTCAATCAAGTGACGGTGTAAATACGAAGCGATAACATACCATTGCTCCGGCCGAGGACGGGGTTAAGCACATAACCTCCAAAGAAACTCCGCCTTGGGAGATTCACTCCCGGAAAAGCTCCGTCCATGAGCGGAGTTACAGGACGAGCTTCTCCCGAGATCTCGGCGCAAACGAGACGGCAGTCGTCAAGATGGCCGCTGCTCCCGGTGGACGTTAGGGTTGCCACCTGCCCGGGTTTGGACCGGCCCGACCGGTTTTTTGAACAGCGGGCCGGTTGCCGGTCCATGCTTAAAACCGGCCGTCATTGGCCGGTTTTTCGGTCTTCGTGCCGTGATTATGTCCGTTTTGGCGTTTGTAAGCGTCAATTCAACAACTAAGACGATAAATATGTGTCGACAAGCTGCGCAAAGACACGCGAGCAGAGAAAATACGCGGGCGAGCGCGCTGCCTGAGATGAAGGGGGGGCTAAGGGAGGAACATAACAACGAAATGCTGCCGCCGCCGTCAGCAATTGCGGTTGCTGTTCAGTGAAGCACATACAGAGCAATAACCAAGCTCTCAATCACTTTCCGTAGAAAGGTTATGTTGATTCCTCTCCAAGAAAACGCTACAGAACATGGCACTTCATGTAAAAAACATGGCGTCTTTTTTTCAACGCAAATATTCTATATGCCACCCCCCCACCCACCCTCCTGAAGGGCCGTTTTTTTTTTCGGGGAGAGGTGGCAACCCTAGTGGACGTGCAGCGAGACACCGAGCTCCGATATAGAAAGCGTGGCATGCCGCGTGGAGTTTCAAAAAGTGAAGACCTTGCCGCTTAAACCGCACGCGAGGAAGGAATGCATGTATAAGAAGATTAGAATGCTGGCGGACGAAAAGCAGAAAGGGGAATATTGCCTAGGACAGTTACCACCTGTAACAGGGAAAAGAAAATATTTCGGGCCTAATAAGCTTTCGTGCCTGCCCTAGCAGCGCTAGTATTAAACCAAGAGTGTAAAACATGGTTATATTAGTCCTTTTTGGTAAGATGACATGTCATCACCCCGCTTCAAAGGGCAAACCAATAGGAATCATCATCATCATCATCATCATTTCAGCAAGGTCAACCAAAACTGTTCCCGACGTATTGTGTGGCGCGCGAGTTCGCTTCGCGGTGGAAGAATGTAGCGGTAGGTGCGTGCGGCAGCACGAACAGGATACTTCAAGTGCCGATCGGATCAACAACAAGCGTAGGACTCGTCGATGCATAACAGTGTTGCGCTGTAAAAGCAACCAATCTTTCTACACAGCAAGGTGGATGTCGCAAACGGTAGGGAGGCTTTCCGGCCTATACTTTGTACTTCGGTAGGTGCATACTCGCTAACGCCGTGATGTTTGTCAAAGCCTGGAATTTCAATTTTGCTTGAAAGATGCTACTATCGTGGACTGTGACGCGCTGGTGGTGGCGTAAAAGTGACCATGTTTGCTTCTCGCTGCAATCATTTGGTAAGAGAAGAGCGACCCGCCTAATGTTTTCATTCTTTATTGAAAAATGTTCCAAGAGCCACTTTGCTTCAAACATAGTCGGTCGAAGACAGGCTAGTCTTTTCCGCAATAGCACCATCGTTTGCAATGTTCAGTTCACATTTCGTTTCTTTTTTTTTTTTGTCAACAAACAGCCCATGCTTGTAGAAAATAGCTGTACATGTTTATTTATTTATTAATTTTTTGTTTGTTTTCCTAGCCTAAAGTCACCCCTCTTCCTTTATATCCATGAGTTTCCAGTGCCATATAAGCTCTAAATGCGCCGTAAACACGCCGCGATGGTGTTGCTTCAAGCAGACATCGCCCGCTTCGCCCTCCGTCACGCGGGGAGAAAATCTCCGCGTCGCTTTCTGGAAACGTTCACGAAGGACGCACCACGCACACCGAGGAACTGCCGCGCGCCCCCAACCGTTTAGGGAACGCCAATAAAAGAAGAGGGATATACGCACACAAAGCAAGTTGACTGGCACAGAAAACATGGGCGCCTTACGCAGGTTCCTATGGGAATTCCAATGTCGTCACCTTGTTTGCATTCTCGTAGTTGAACACCACCTTCTTGTCTTCGGCTTCATGATATTTCATTTTCGTCATGTCTAAATACCCTGCTTACTTTTTTGCTTTTGATGATTCCTCGGCTTTTTGTATTGAGACATGGTATGTGTGTGGCTTTTCGGTACTGCCTGCGCTGTTTTGAATTCAGTTCGCCTTTCCGTAGTTGTTTTTTTCTGACGTGGCTATGGTCATGTCATTCTTGCAAACTGTGTTGCAAACTTGGTAATAATGATACTCGCCAAATATGGTCGTGATTTCTAATTTGATTAATGTTTTTATTCGTAACTAAATCACATGGTGTAGAGGGGGAAGACATCTAACTTCCGCTTTACAACTTTTCATCACTTTCTTTATAATTTGCGCTTATGAGTGAGCAGAATAGACGCAGAAGTGATGGGCTTACATTGGAGCTACAAATAAAATATATCGGTGTTTCAACGAGCCCAAGCTGCTACGACTGCGGTGCGCGCCGTAATGGAGGATTCTTGGCCGCCTGGGGTTCTTTTACGTGGCGAAAATATCGTCACTCGGGATTTATTGTTTTTCGCGTTAATCGGAAAAAAACGCCGCTGCGGTAGGGATCGTACCACCATCCTTGGGCTCAGTAGCACAACCCCAATGGGCCACCGTGTGTCTAGTAGCCGCATATATTTTCCACCATACTTCATGTTTCAACTGATTGCTATTTCATTTGTGTTTGATGCGATTTATTTCTCGGTGTTACTTAGACTCCATTATCGTATTTATTCGTGTTCCATCTATATGTTTGGATATCAGCTGATATTCTTTTGAACGCAAATATTTTGTTCTATTGTGAACTTGATGTGCTATTTGTTCTATTTTGAATTTGAAATTGACGTGAAGTTAACGTTGAAGTTGACAAGGAAATAAATGTCTGTTTTGTTCCTTGCAAGTCTCGGCACTGCCCTGCTCAGCGTGGTTTTTTAAAACATAAAATACTTCACTAGACATTGCAAAACACTTATTCGTGGCGGAGCATAAAATACTGGTGACATAAAATACTCCTCCAGATGGTTGAACACGCCCTCCTTCAGGGGTGTTCTTAATTACATAAAATACTCCGCTAAGTGCCACAAAAAACTCCTCTTCAACGGAGTAATCGACAGCACGAAATACTCCTATAAATGCCCCCAAAAGCTCCCCCCCTCAGTGGATTCATAAGAGCAAGAACACTCCGCTAAATGCCTGAAAAAGGTCCCTCCCTTAGGGGAGTTTACTAGATACTTCCTTTTAGCAGAGTAAATAAAAATCCTTATACGGAGGACGCTAGAGGACAAGCAATTTACTCCCTATCCGGGGTATTTTCATTTAGAGTGTGTCTACAACAGCGATGAGCCAGAAAAGCTCTCAGGCTAACCTCCAGTTACACGGAGAGTGTGCAGCCACTGCTTACATCTTGGCTCATCTTTCGGCACGCAGGTACGAGCGTTGAGATAACCCAGCTCGTTTCTCGCGCATGCACCTTATGGCGTTCTTCTTCCCCTGACACGTCTTTGGCGCATATCCTTAAGTCAGGATTGGACATAACCATACCTTCCTCTTCCACATGGTTGATGCTGGTACGGGGCATACCCCGATAGCTTGATGGCGTGTTGCATCTGTTCATTATCCTCGATACAATACAATTAATGGCGCGTGGCTATTGTCAGAGGCGGCCTTTAGACATTTCAACGGGTTGTGTTCAGCGTCACCATTGTACGGCAGGAAGCAGAGCATAGAAAGCGAGTAAAGGGGAGAGCTAAGAATTAAAGTAAGCGGGTGACGCATGAAGGGGGCTAAGCGGGAGTGGGAAGGGCGCGAAAGAAGAGAGGGTTATGAGGGGATTGAACTCTATGAAAAAAAACGACTGGTGAAAGCTTCGTGGAACAAGAGCGGTGAAGAGGAAAGATAATCAATCAATCAATCAATCAATCAATCAATCAATCAATCAATCAATCAATCAATCAATCAATCAATCAATCAATCAATCAATCAATCAATCAATCAATCGATCGATCGATCGATCGATCGATCAATCAATCAATCAATCAATCAAATCAACTTTATTTGTCTTACATATAAGTACTGGGGAAGAAACAGCCACAAACTGCACAGAGCAGCTTGACCGGGCGGCTGCCCACCATGTGATTGACAGCAACGGGTCGAACCAATTAAAAGATACAGCAGAGGAAATAAAAAAGAAAAGAAAAGAAAAACTTGAATCACGTGTCAAGTAAAACGTAACAAAATGTGCTTAACAGTCATGGTTACCAGGACCACAGAAACAGCAATATGAATTCGACAGGTGCATGTCACAGGTATTTATAACAACAAAAATAGAACAGATATATACAACGCGTTACAAAAAATATTCTTTCAAAACCGATTGAGAGATTTTACCGATATCAATTGAGTTGTTTGTAAAGTCATTCAGCAGTCTGGGTAAAGTGAAAGCTAAGGATTGACGGTCGTAGTTGTTGAGGGGTGTAGGACTATACCATATGTCTGGATTGGGTGTGTTGTATGCTATATTACTTTTCTTGAACTTCGCTAGACCCTCGTAAAAGCGGTTGTTATTTTTTTAGCTGCAAGGTATGACTGGGCCAACCGGTATCCGTAGTAATTGCTAACTTTAATATTTTAAACTTCTTGAAGAGTTCAGGCGTGGGGATATTATATGGCACATTCGCTATTATCCTTGCAACTTTTTTTGTACTAGGGAAAGCTGGTTAATGTTCTTGTTGGTTGTTGTTACCCAGACCAAGTGCTCATACGTGAGTTGCGGTAAAAGTAGTGAATTATATAATAACAGTTTAATTCGGTCAGCTAAGATATGCCTACATTTATTGATGACACTGACAGTTTAATATATTTTCTTATAGATTTGTTCGACGTGAGATTCCCAGGTCATATTTTGAGAGAAATGTACGCCAAGAACTTTTACACTGTCCTCCACCTGGATTATGTCTCTGCCAAGGTACACCTTTGTTGAAGCAGCGAGATTGTTTTTCTGCCGAAAAAGCACTGCTGTTGTTTTATCCACATTTATCACTAGGGAGTTGCGCTGTGTCCACGCCAAAAGCGTCGAGAGTGTTGTAACCGATATTTTTGCTATTTCTTCGCTAGATTTATGGGTGATCAGCAAAGTGGTGTCATCAACATAACAGATTACTGAAACTTGTGGCCTTGACAAGAGGGCATGCAAATCATTTACGTAAACAGAAAATACAAGAGGCCCCAAAATGCTGCCCTGGGGCACGCCCGTGATTATAGATTTTAGTTCAGAAGAATGTTCGTCTATTAATACGCACTGCTGACAGTGATTTAGGTAAGAGAGTAATAGGTCATACGCAACACCACGCACGCCATACGAGTGCAGGAGTGTTTCATGTCGGAGGGAGAAAAGGCCTTTGATAAGTCTACGTAAATGCCTAATGTTAGATTGGGATCTGAAAAATTCTTAAGAATGATTTCTTTTTGTTCGAGTAGCGCAGTTTCTGTGGAATGGTTCTTGAGAAAACCATGTTGAAAATCTTGTAATATTGCATGCTTAGGAAAATACGTAGTCCACCTGGAATCTATAAGTTTTCCTATTATTTTAGAAAAATCGGCAAGATAGAAAGAGGCCTATAATTTTTCAGCGCCGAAGAAAGTTTGTGTCGAAAAGCGGAGGGTTTCGATAACATAATACGAGCACAGACTGTGTTGAATGTAGCGCGCTTCTATCACCCACTTTCTTTTTTTTCCAGTCGGCCATAGTCACGTGATTGCACTGTCTGCCACCCACGGCAGAGGCTACTTCTTAGGACGAAACATTTCAAACAAAATGCTCATATAAACGCCTGGAATAAACAATCAAATGAACTTTGTAGAGAAATACATATTAATAAAGAAAAATACAATAAAATAAAGTAGTTCGATTTGCTTGCGACCAGCGCAGCAGTGGAACGATGTGCGACCAGCGCGAACCGATGTGCGACCAGCGCAGCAGAGGAACGAGAGAACGCGCTGCAAGATGTGCCACGCCCTAGTCGCACATCCTTAGAGCGCGCTGCCCGGGACCGATTACGTCCCCTCAATAATCAGCAAATAGCATGAATCGCATTTTAAAAGCGTTTTAACCCTGCCCCGAGATATTATCAAGAGCTTATTATTATCCCCACGGCTCCGCCTTGCCTCCACCCGTGTCGAGGACTCTAGCAACGACACCGACATTCATAAAATGACGCCTAGAGCTACCGTTCTACCTGAACCGAAACCGCAACGTGTGCCTTCAGAGAAAGGTACATATTTTGACGTTGTGCTTGACCTCAAGGAAAAAATTCCCCGCATTTCCCCGAGGGGAAGAATGTGAAATTGCGAATGCACGAGTTGAATTTGCGCGGTTCGGTAATGTTCGCGAAAGAGAGATCACACACACACACACAACTACAAAGAAAGAAAGATGCATATATTCACAGACACCTATTTGTGTTGTCGTTGTACTTGATTGCTAGAGCGGATCTGAGCTTTGCAATTTCGTGTCAGTGCTCCTTTAAGCAGGTGCATTAGCCCTTCTCACGCCCGATTCTTGGCCAATCCCCCACGTGGGTATGTGCCATGTCAGCGGCCAGGCAGCGCGCGCCAATCTCCCCCCGTTGCCAAGGAAGACGAGGAGATTCCTGGCCCATCCCCCACGTGGGTATGTGCCATCTCAGCGGCCAGGCTGCGCGCGCCCATCTCCACGTGCGCGGACATCGCCAGTGGACGCAGGTTCAGGGTCGCTTAAGAAGTGCATTGCACTTAAAAAAATTCACCATCTTCCCGTAGGGGAACCCTGGGAAGCATGCGAAGCAGCAATGGGGTCGACTCAAGTTCCCATTAGTTTTCAAGTTGATCGCGGCGTTGAGTGAGGAGAATGCGGGGAGCGGAGCGCGCTCGCGCGTCATTTATTCCGCGGAGCTACAGTGGCGCCCCCAGCGGAGTATGCAGCGGCTACTGTCGCGTCTATAACCCTAAGCTGCTGCGCATTATCGCGCGTGGAGCCGCTGGTGTTGTCATTCGTTGCGCAATCCCAGAGAGGAGAGGATGAATGCAGGAGAGGAGAGGAGCGTCAGAGAGGAGAGGAGGAATGCCTCGCATACAACTCGGGGTTCCCCTACGGGAAGATGACGACGGTGTTTAAACGTGAAGCTATTTCGTGATGGATTCTTTGGTTGGCCAATCCCTAGGGGCATCCTGCTACAATCATCATCAGCGGTGCCTGGCCACGCATGCGCAGTGGTACTCAGGGTTCGCCTACGGGATTGATTGATTGATTATAGGGTTTAACGCGCCGACGCAACACAGGCGATGAGGGCCGCCGTAGTAGGATTAATTTTGACCACCTGGGGATCTTTAACGTGCGGCGAAATCTCGTACACACGGGCGTTTTTGCTTTTCGCCTCGATCAGAAAAGCGGCCCCTGCGGCCGGGAATTGAACCCGCGACCTCGTGCTGAGCAGCACAACGCCTTAGCCACTGAGCCACTGCGGCGGGTTGCCCTATGGGAAGATGACGATGACGGCTGAACGCGAAGCTATCTCGTGATGGATTCTTTGGTTGGCCAATCCCTAGGGGCACCCTGCCACAATCATCATCAGCGGTGCCTGGCCAGGTATGCGCAGGGGGGGGGGTGGACGGCGCCCACACAAAGGCGGAGGGAACAGGCTCGACCATAAGCTGCTCCGCATCTAAAACCTACGGTGTGCTGAATTAGTCAATAAGCTACACCCGAGTCATACCTGGAGCCATCGTGGCTAACTATGTGTCCTTAAGAGAATTATGGCGTGAATCGGAGATTAATGTAGGCGCATTGAAGAAAACTTTAAGAAACCTAATTGGGGTGAACCGCATAGGAAAAGACAATAGGAGACTTCAAAATGACACTGAGGACATCGCCGGATTTTGTGTTAAGCTCGCTCGACACCGACGCGCGCACATGGAACCAATAAGTCACGGCACACATGGCTTGCATGGCAGACACCGGGGTTATAACCACGACAATGAGAGCACCCACACTTGTAAGGAAGAGCAGGGCCTCGACAACCATATGAACGTTTCCCCGGCTCTTCGTAATACTCGGAAATACCGACACAAGAACCGCCAGAGAAGTGACCGTTTGCCCGGGACAACTGGACACGGACCATGCAGGAAACGACTGCGCTGGTGGAAGTACAGACGCAAAGGCCAATGGCTACCCCCTACGTATCCCTGTTTTTTTCGCAGCGGGGGGGCGGAGGGGGGGGGGGGGATTGGAACTCTTTCGCCGAGAACAAAGAAGTGACCTCAGGAAGTAGAAGAGGACGATCAGGAACGATGGCACTGATCGGACATGTTCTGGGTATATTCTAATGTAAACACAGTTCTTTTACCCTGCATGACCGAAGGCGTTGTCGCGACAGGTGCGACTTGCTCTGCGGGCGCTTGTTCAGGCTGATGTGTGGGTAGTGGAGCAAAAATGTGAACATGTAGCTCTGGAGGCATAGCGTACATCCTAGCCTGCTTGCTTGCCTTTCTAGCAGCAACTGACGCATAAACGGAGAAAATCATGCCGCTACTGCAATGCGCCTTTTGCCGCCATGTAGTCCATGTTTTCTGAGCTTTTGAGTTTGTGAATGGCTTTCACCTTTTGCCGCACAGAACAATGAGAATCTGTAGATTCATACGTCCGTCCACGATTCCGGCAACGGATGTTGTCAGGGACGCAGGCAGAAGCCCCCCCCCCCCCCTCCCCCCCCACGGCAACGAGGGCATCGCTGCGAAAGCCTGCAGGCGTCAACCACATGACCGTAAAGCTGACACTCGCTGCACTGGCGGCAAGTCTCGTAGTACTCGTATTCTTGGTATAGGGTATATCCCGAGATTACGCGTCTTCAGCTTCACATGATTGTAGGTGACTATAGAAGATGTAGAAGACAAACGTGTCAGAAAGCATGTCCTCACCGTCTGGCGTAGCTTGTAAATTAGCAGAGGTGGTCGAGCAAGACTGTACATCCTTAGGAAGACCACTAGTTTCTATTCTTTTCTACTTTGTGTTTGGGACAGAATGAGGCGCGCGCGCTCTTGAATAAACAAGTAAAAGCTACTACGGGCATTATCTAGCCTTGAAAAAAAAAAATGAAGATCCGCCACGGTAGCTCAGTGGCAAAGGAATTGAGCTGCTGAGCCCCAATGACGCTGGTTCGAGCTCGGCAGTGGTCAGGCGAAAAGCGAAAACGGCATTTTGTCGAGATTTCTTGCGCATGTCAAAGATCCCCAGTTGCTCAAAATAATCTTGAGCCATATACTAAGGTTCCCCTCACAGCATTGATGCAGCTTCGGCGCGTGCACGCCCTAATCAATCAATCATGAAGAAAAGAAAATCGAACAGATGTACGCTAATTTCATCTGCTCCTCTGAACACACGACCGCGACTCTTTTCTTTGTGAGCTTTACCAATTCTAATCTAAGACATGGTCACTACCACAGCGTGATGAGACATGCTGTCGTGTGCCTGTCGTGTTAAGAGGGTTGCTGCTGACACGAATTCAGCAAGTCAGGTGGTTGCCAATAATTTCAAGTAAACCCTTCTTCCACCTGGCGAATTACTTTAAAACTACGAGGTAAAAACGCAGAAAACAAATTATGAAACAATCAAACTCGTGTTTTACGTTTGTTAACTTCCGCTGCGCGTCGAGGCACGCCCTGCTAGAGAGCTACGGATTATATTATAACCACGGGAATTTTCGAAGTGCACCAAGATTTATTGATTGATTGTTGGGCTTAATGCGCCGAAGTTACACCAGGGCTATGTGGCGCGCCGTGGTGGAGGGATCAATGATAGTTTTGAGCACCTGGGGATGGTTAACTAGCGCCGACATCTCGACACATGGCCTTTCTCGCTAGTAGACTCAAACAGATAACTTTCTATAGTGCTGCTGCTCGACACCACGCCTTAGCCACTGAGTTACCACCAAGACTGACGATAAAAACAGGCAAAAAACGTGAGTCATTGCGAATATCATTGCCATAATGAAATAAAGCCAGGGCCAAATGAGAATGCAACGCTCTATTTGAGTTAATGTGTAACATGCAAATATAACCCGTGTAACGTCTACTTTTAATCAGACTGCGAAATTGGGTCGTAACACAAACGTCATTAAACGTCTTACATAGGTCAAGCAGCAACAGAGATGGAATCAGAGGAAGTGTGTAAAATGCGCGCGTCGGATTACCACGGCTAGGTCAGCTGGTATACCCCTCAGGTAACCGATAATTGCGTCACTAGCGCTAGTTTGTCGCCTGGTGCTTGGTAGGCCAAACTGTTAAAACAACAAAAAAAAACAACAAAAAATCACTGATGCTGCTATGGCGGCGCTTTCGTTGATGTGCGAGGAGGAAACGCCGTGCCGCGTATCGTCTGCTATGTATGGGCAGAACGAGCGCGACTATCTTTGTGTGCCGCAAGCGTGAACAAACACTGCTTGCATTTTTTTGTCCGATTGTGCTGCTGCTGCACATCTTGTTTTCGAAAGCTTTCAGTTGCTTATTTGCTTTAACTCTAAGCACGTGCACAAATCATTTGTTTGGAAATCTTTTTTAGTTCAGTACGCGGAAGTCAGCACGCCTTGAAGCGTGACAATTTTGTTTAACTTTACCTTTTAACTTTCTGTGAATTTAGACAAGACAAAGCATGTCTCGGGAGGAGAGGCAAAAAGCAGATTAACTCTGCCTGACGGCGGCCATCAACCCCGTACATGTGACATTGCAACTTTGCACGGCAACGGTAAGAAACAAAACACGACAACTAGCTATAGAAAGGTAATGCAGAAAGAACAAGATTATAGATTTTTCAAAATAATGCAGTAGCAATTACAATAGGCGAAAACAGAAATAATTACAAACTACACGGAGTAACGCTACACAATTACACACTTAATTGCAGGAAAATGCAGGAAAAGCCAAAATTGTACATTTATCAAAAGTAATATAGCAGCAGCAAGAAAAACAGGTGCGCAACACAAATTATAACAAACTACACAGAGTAGCGCTACAGAATTCCAGACATTAACTAATGTTTAATTGTTTTCTTTAGCGCGAGCCAAGACGTGGTGTGTTGCACTAATTCCACAACAGCTGGGTGCTTATTTACATAGATGGGAATTTGGTGGTCTTATTTTTGGATGCATAGTTTTCTCGGATCATTGGCGACCTAAAACAACTCTGCCGAAGATTGTAATGCACATTCACTGATGGATATTGTTCTAAAAATAATGGTTTTTTTTTATATTTCCCTATGAATTTAAAGACTAAGCTTAATGTCAAACAACTGATGTATTGTAAGAATACCGTGCTGCAGAAATTACGGGGCGGAGTGGTGCGTACTAGGTACATTCTCAATGCAGGAACGAGCTCTTTTTGTAGTACTAGAAGTTTGTTTACATTAGTTGCCGTCGCACTTCCCCATACTAAAAGACAGTAATCAAGATGAGACTGCACTAGCGCGTAGTACATTTGGCGCATGAGCCTGATCGGGACCAGACATCTAATGTTCTAAAGCAAACCAACAGACCGTGACACAGCGACGTGTACCTTACTAATATGAAGAGTCCAACTGAGGTCTTCATCAAAAAGAATTCCTAGAAATTTAAAAGCGGGCACCCGTTCGATGGAAGAGTTCTGAAATTCTAGCAAAGGTTGGTAATCATCGAGCTTGTTTCTGGGTTTAAAAATAACATGTTTTGTTTTTCTGACGTTTAATTCAAGTTTATTTAAAGTCAACCACTTTGATAGTTCACTGAGCCAGTTATTAACCGATGTTTCTAAGTTACGCAAACACAGACCAGAAAAAACACACTAGTATCACGGCATACAGCCTAATAACGGGAGTGAAAGCAGTATGTACTATGTCAATAATGTTTAAAATAAACAGCAGTGGGCCCAAAATGGAACATTGACGGAAACCACAGGAAATACCTTTTGTCGATGATCGGTAGCCATTGAGACTGGTAAACTGTAAGCGTTCGGATAACTACGGAGCAAATTCAGGCGACACCTCGGATCCCATAGTAGGGAAGCTTATCAAACAATATGTCATGCTTAATGGAGACAAATGCCTTTCTGAAATCTAGAAAAAGTCCAACGGTATATTTTTATTTTCAAAATATTAAGAATTCTTTCTTTATTATTTAATAATGCCATTTCGGAAGAACGATTTTGATGAAAGCCAAATTGTTGATCCACAGTCGTGCCAGTCGAATCGAGAAACTTGGATGACCTTTTCTTTATTAGGTATTCTAGTAACTTCGAGAAAATTGGAAGGACTGAAATTGGTCTAGAGTTATTTATGCACACATTTATGCAATACGGCTACTCAGGCAATTTTCATTGCATTCGGAAAGGTGGTAGTAGCGAACGCATGATTGCAAATATGAAGCGAAGGCATGCACGAAAAATTCGCGACAGCTTTAATAGGCTGAGTCTTAATGTCGTCGTAACCAGCCGATGTGTTATTAGAAAAATATTCCAGAAATATTGTTAGATAGAGATTGTTTGGGAAAGAAGAAGCAGTAGGTGAGAAATGTAGTTTATTCAATGATTTCTTTAGCAACGTATCGCAAGCGAAGTTCAATACATGCCACAATAGCATAGAGCTGTGTATCTCGTACAGTAAGTACAAATGTTTGCATTCTATGTCGGTTACACAAACAAAATACATCTTCGTACAATTCACCGTATCCAGAAAATTGCTTGATAGGTCACCAAGTACCTTTGCTGTGCACAATAAAATTCTACAGAGAACTATGCTTCATAAAATACGCATTCGTGAATAATAAAATGATTATGCAGCGAGATGACCAGCGCATTTTTCCGGCATTAACAGCCGCTCCATATTTTAATTCTTGTAAACTTGCTAGCCTATAAAACATTTTATAGCTACCGAATTTTCTGCTTAATTAAGCCATACTTCACACCTAGAAAATGGAAGGCATACCGCCATGGATATAAAGGACCAACACGAAAAAGCGAAACTATAGTGAACTAGAATGATCTAGTGGCGCGAACGGCGAGGAAGGGGCGTGCTCTTCTGTGTAGAAAGCACCAGGTGGCGCCACCACGCCCTCTTCGAGAGGTGCCGCCGCGGAAGTCGCTGTGCTTCAGGCGATTGGCAGTGGTTATGGCTGTCGTTGTTTCAATGTTTGGCAGTAATTAACCTTTACAAAAAAAGGCTGCTCTCATCTGGCATCCCCGTACCATAGGAACTTTTGCTGCAAATCCGCCCGTTCGAGGGGTAGGGAAACGGATATAAATTGAGTTTTTTGGTGTCGTCTGCTACCTGCGCAGACGATCGATACGAATGTACGCGTTCGACGTGCTGCCGGCGGACAACTGCCGTGTTTACATCTTTACGAATGGGTTCACTTTTTTTATTTACTGTAATAAAGTCCCGGCATGAACTTACTTGCGACTTGGCCTCTACGGAAGGAAATTATACCGAGCATTCACGCGTCCAGTAGTACCGGTAAGTGAAGGGATTTTTAATTTAGGCGGCCTATTCTGTTTCCTATATTTTGCACACAAAATGTTTTGCAGCCTCACTTGCAGAATGAGCATGACGTTGCCAGGCCGATAACTAATACAAGAAAGGCGAGCTTTTTTTTTTTTGGAAGTTCAAGAAAGTTTGGAAAATAAAAATGAGAACGCATTTTCCCTAGGCGGGCGTCACGACAATGGCTTAGCCAGGCGAAGTTATATCGCATAAAAGTGTTTAAAACAAAGCAACACACCTGCGAATTTAAGTTCTGCGACTCAGTTTCAAGTACTTCGAAGCCTGGCGCTTTCGAGTGTTGCTGCTGTTAATGCTCTTAGTGAAAAAAGCGTGTTGTTATTTTAAAAGCAGTGATCTCGGGTGCCACATTTTTGCAGTGGTCAGGGCAGTCAAGCTGGAGCTCCTTTTTTTCCTTTACCACCTCCACAATATCAAGGCTCAGACACGTAGTGCAGGCATTTTCCAAATCAGCCACCAACTGGTATAGAAGCACAGAGTGGTATAGGAACTTGACAGCACTCGCAATAACTATTTTTCTGACGATTGCATATCACCTGCTGCTGTAGGGTAGGATCAAGGAAACGCAAAACACGCAGAAAATGCAAGGCCTCGACCATAAACAGACGGACACTGTCTGACCCCGCGCCGCCGACGCATCGCACATCCGCTTATCGTCTGCGCCGCTAGCCAACGGCACAGCGCAACTTTGTTTGTAGCCGTTGCCCGATGGCTCAAACGGGTCTGATAAGCGACAAAACGTCCCTAGAAAGGTACTGTGACAAGTGTGTGGCGCCCCCCATCCCTGATATTCGTTGGCCGCTAAGTTCAGTGGCCCCACCAGGCTCGGTGGGCAACCTTGTGTGTGGCCGGGCAATAAACACCGCCGAGCACGGCTGCTCGGGGGTCAGTCACCGTCACCACCAGCACGCTGCATGTCGTCTCTCGGCTGGAGGGTACCCCTACCCTCCCAGGTTCACGAACGCGGGTCTAAATCGTGACACTGGCGACGATGAAAGAAGCCCGCGGAGCGGCCGAAGCCACCGTGAACGCCGCCACCGAGAACGCCGAGACACCGCCCCCTCAAGCCAGCCGCCATTACGTCATGCCGCTGTACGGGAGGCTCGAGCCGTTCGAGGGTGAAGGGTCCGCCTGGCCGGTCTACGAGGAGCAAGTCGGCGTGTTTTTCCGGGCGAACGACACACCCGAGGCGAAACAGCGCGACATCTTCCTGGCCAGCTGCGGGACCCGTGTCTTCGCTCTCCTGCTCGACCTGCTCAAGCCCGCCACGCCGCACGACAAGTCGCTAGGTGAGCTGCTCGCTATGCTACGCTCGCACTACAGCCCGGCTCCGTCGACGTTAATGGAGCGTTTTCGCTTTAATAACCGGAGCCGCCGAGACGGAGAGACGCTCGGGCAGTTCGTCGCAGCGCTGCGAGGGTTGGCGAGCGGCTGCGCCTTCGGGGAGCAGCTCGACTCGCTGCTCCGGGACCGTTTCGTCTGCGACGCCGTGAAGGCAGCGCTGGCGATGGAGGCTGCGGCCAAGGACGCGGGCGAGCTAGCGCGTGCAGCCGGCTCACCGTCGGCGGAGGCGGCGGTGAACAAGATGGCGGCACGGCATGGCAGGTGCGTTCGCTGCGGTGGTGACCACCCCCCCTCCCAGTGCCAGTTCGCGCAAGCGGAGTGCTTTGCGTGCGAAGAACTGGGCACATTGCTCGGGCTTGCCGAGGGGGGACGACGGCGGACGGACGGAAGCAGCAGCCGGCGTCGAGCACAGGTTCCGCGCCAGCCCACGGCCGAGGGAGTCGGCGCAAGGGTAGGCGGCGGGGGCGTGCGGCAGCAGCTTCGGGTGCAACGGCTAGGCTTCACGTCGTGGCCGAAGACCCGCAGATTTTCGACATGTGGCACGCGGCCACAGTGCAGCCGCCGGTGCCACCATACTGGCTGACCGTCGAAGTCTGCGGGTGCCCCATCTCCATGGAGCTGGACACAGGGGCCAGTGTGTCGGTCATGGCCGGGAAAGCCTTCAAGCGCACCTTTCCTGGCGTGTCCATCGAGGCGTCGGGCGTCATGCTGCGCAGCTACTCCGGACAGCTCACCCAGGTCGAGGGTCAAGCCCAGGTCAGCGTGCGCCTTGGCGACAGGGAGGCAACCCTGCCCCTGTACCTGACCAAGGGGCCGTCACCGACACTGCTGGGCCGGAACTGGATCCAGGCGTTGGGCGTGAGGCTGCCGGAGTACCAGGAAGCAGTGCATGCAGTGGCAGACGTCCCCGGCCTCCTGACCAAGTTCGAGGCCCTGTTCCAGCGCTTATGGTTAAGAGATCCAAAGAGTCAAAAGGTCCAAAGAGTCAAAAGATCCAATAACCCCGTGACAGCCGAGTCAAAAGATCCAACGGGTCGAAAGGTCCCATGTGGGTCAAAAGGTCCAAAGAGTCAGAAGATCCAACGAGTCAAAAGGTCCAAAGCTAGTCAAAAGATCCAACGGGTCAGGAGATCCAATGTGTCAAAAGGTCCAATAATTCCGAAACCGCGTCAGATGGTCCGACGAATTATGAGAACCTTCGGAGCTATGACTAGGGTATACAATTTGTAGTCTACGCCATTTTATTGTATTTTTAGTGTTGTTTTGGCTTCCATACTTGAACTTTCACTTCTAAATGTAGAAGCTATGCACTTGGCGCTCCGAATTAAGCCGTAGGTAATTTGAACTTTACAAACAACACCATTCATGAAGCGTGTTTTTATTTCTCATTATTTTCACAGGTTGTTATCTTTTCTCGTTCCTCTGTCATTGAAAACTTATTATCTTTTCTCGTTCCTCTGTCATTAAATACTATTACATTAGAATAATTTGGTAGTTATTGATTGTGTAGAGTGTGAGCTTCAATGATGTCAACGAGCCACGACCCCATGTCGCTCATATTCGGCTACGCTGCGCTGACTTGTATAATTGCTGCTGAAAATATTCCCGACAAATGTTCTTGCATCTTGGTAATCATAGTCAGCATCCATCAAATAAATGACCATTATATGACTCATGATTACACCCGCAAAAAAATCAAGAGTTCGAATATCAGTGCTACATGAGTGTTACACTTCGGGAAGCTCGGTTTCCAGGCGACGCGAGTTGAAGAACTTCATGATAACCTGAAGCCGCTAGTTGCAGTCCGCGTGTCTTTTTTTTTTGACACTCTCGATAATGTAGTGCCAACCCCTGCTTGTGCGGCTTCGCTTCCATAAGTGATTTTTCCCTTTTGTGCAAATAAAGAGGTACAGGCGGTGGGGAGCTGATGATGACATTGGTCTCGGATAAGAACAAAGCCACGACCATATTACGACCAGTATGCCTTGAGGAAAAACGCTGAAAATTACAAATGTGCTCTCCTTTCAGCAAACTAAATCTTTGTATGTTCCAGAAAGCATTAAAAATGCCTTTGGGTATTTCAAACCCCCCCCCCCCCCCCCACACACACACACCGATTTCCTGGAAATGGGGGTGACGCCAGGACGGAAACGTCCGGCGGGGTAGAGAAGGTACCCTTGCTAAAGCATTCGTCATAAGGCATTATGTGCGTTGTGTTATCAGCGAACAGAAGAGCACATGGATGCAAATTGTCAAAATATTACAAGTTTTTGTGATTGAGTTAGAAAGCGACTGGTTCCTACCCACTAGCTAAGGCAATCAATTACGCAGCTGTTATCACAGGTACTCGAAAGTGAGAAAAAATTGTTACCTTCACTGATTTTAAAACAAAGATATGCTGATAATAAGCCGCTAAAAAGAAAACTGTATATGCAACAATAATATTATCTCAAAGCTGCAGTTATTTCGGCAACTAGTCCACAGATAAATAGCGCTTCATTTGGTAAGGCCGCATGACCTTTTCACTACGTTAAAATAACGAAGAATTACGAGCAAAAACACGTGTAATAAATACGTACGATTTTTGTGCCTGCACCTACCACGACGCACACATCTTGCTGCCTACAACGCGCGCTTGAATTTGTTTTTGTACCCAAAGCTCAGTGTACCGAAAGGCCCCGAAACCGAAATGCTCTATACTGAAAAGACCGAAGCTGGTAAACGGCATTGTTAATGTGCGCTTAACCACTGAGATAATTTCCCATATCCGTGACGCAAACGTATTTTTGTATGAGAGAAACATGCATATAATTGAAAGAAAAACTAGCATATGACACGCTCCTTGTAGGGAAAACGAAGAGGTAGCGGAACTCTTGACCCTTGACCCTTGCCAAACGAAAGTGCGCCAAGGTGAGGCCCATACAGAGACTAGATCACTTGACTGGCCTTAGCTGCGTCAAAAGATAGAAGTCAGAATGTCTAATATTTGACCTCTTGATTCAGACCTTTTGACTTGCCTTAGCCGCGTCAAGAGGTCCAATACGAGTCAAAAGATTCACCAAGTCAAAAGATCCAATGGGTCAAAAGGTCCACAGTGAGTCAAAAGATCCAACGAGTCAAAAGATCCAACGCGTCAAAAGATCCAATATTGGACCTTTTGACTCGTTGGATCTTTTGACTCTTTGGATCTCTTGACTCGGAATCCTGTTCCAGCCCGAGGTGGGGACATTCACCGGCACGGCGGCAAGCATTCAGGTGCCAGAGGGAGCACTGCCCCGTCCAGCCCGACTGCGTGAACGGCGTCATTGAGCAGCTGCTGCAACGGCGAGAGGCCGGCACCAACGGCGGCGGGGTGCTGGGCGCCAACGACCGCGTGCTGCACCTGGTGGTGCTGGGTGCCAGGGCCAGCGCCCAACAGGTGGCGCAGGCTATGCAGCAGGTGCTCCTGCAGGGTTTCCGGCTGGACGACAAGGCCCAGTACGCGCTGGACTTCAGGATCATCGACGGCGACGTGGGCCTGCCGCACAACTCGTTCCGCACGGAGCCCCTGCCCCACGGCTGCCTGTGCGTTTAAAAAGAAGCGTTTAAGCCCATTCGGCTAACATAATTTCCAAGCTTTTACAGGAAAAAGAAAATGAAGAGCAACCACTCACCAAACCCATACCGAAGCGAAATTTCGGTCTGCGTGTCCGCGTGCATCAATCGGCTTATCAGAAACTGTCTACAAGTAGCCTCATATGCTTGCAATGTTACTGACAAATGCGTTGTACCAAACAAAGGAAATTCCCTGTAAAACGACGGAAGGTTTTCAGTTCGCCCTGCAGCTTTTTCGATAGGGATAGCGCTTGCTTCTCTTCATAACTTTGACTGAATAAAAGTGTGCTGACTTCCCGTCCGCTGGGAACCGGGAAAATTTCGCTGTGCTATTCCTTCCCGAGTTGTCGCGCCGCACAGTAGCAAAGCACGCGTTGCGTCCTTTTCTCAGTTTCTTTGACATTTTGGCGCCGTTCACGCTCACTGACACCGAATTTTTCACCTTCAAGGTATACAAAACTTCTACACGTGCGGCAGGAGCAGACGGACAGGATGGCAGCAGAAGAGATAAGAGCGAAAGCGCCGCCCGTCGGTGCAACGCATGAAGCGACTAAAGAAATAAACAGGGCTTCAAAAAAAGAAAGGAAATAGCCAGAAACACATTTTATTTCTACAATAATAGCATCCCTTCACTTTATTGCTGCGTATGTTGGAAATGTAATGCCACGTATGCAAACGTTGCTGAATTTGAGCTTGGCGACCAGCGTCATGGCGGCACTTTATTTCCAAAACCAAAACTAGCCTAAGTGTCCGGCCCCTGGTATTACTACGCTAAGAATGAGCAGGCCATCGTTTTGTTGAAGGCTCCTGGAACAGAACCTACAAAAGCGAGTTAGAGGGCCAACACGTTGTTTAATTTCCGATCCTAAAGCCGTAGCGCTCTTGACGAATCACGTCTTTGGGTCTGAGGTCTTGTACAGATTTGTGACCTGCAAAAGAAAAAGAGGCAGCGATAACATTCAGACACCGGTGCACCAATGTAGTCTGTCAGCCGCGTAAAAACTGCAACTCGTCCTTTCGAGAACGGCCTTTTGCCGTCCATTAACACCTCCTTTCTAACAAAGCCACACACTTTATCCTTCGAGCGACAACATGATTGATGACTTCCTCGACGGGTGTAGACTGCTAGGCAAAAATAATAACCAAGGGTGGAGAACGGGAACTCTTCCGATGTCTTTAAACGTGCTGGGAGTGCCCAGATGAAGTTTTTAGGGATGATGTTTGTTTGTTGGAAGCGGGGGGGGGGGGGGGGGGGGTTAATACTGCAGTTTCATACTGCCTGCAGACCAAACGATGTTTAAAGCAATACTGGAAATTGAATCGCAGATAACAGAAGTACTGCAGATGGAGCCGCGTTCAGCTTACGACCGGGGACACAACCGCGACACCAGGAAAAGGGTGACGTGTACACAAAACTGTATAAAATGCCAAGAGGCTGTCAGCATTGCCTTCATTTGAAACCGACTATGCCAAGCGTTCCGGAGGAAGACCGACTGCGCATGATCCACCTCTTCCAAGAAGGTATTAGGCAGCGCGATATTGCGAAAGCCACAGGACGACCACTATGCACCGTGAATAGCATCCTGCAAGCGTTCCTCAATGAGGGCCGGATCGAGAATCTTCCCCGAGGACGCAGACCACGGGCTACCCCAAGTGAGCAAGACATGCTAATCGTGGCCGATGCGGCAGTAAAGCCGTCCCTGACGTCTAAACAAATCAAGTGGGAGCTCGACCTTTCGGCAAGCACGAAAACTGTTCGACGCTGCTTACATTGTGCCCCTGCTAGAAAGCCCAAGCTTTCCGAAACGAACAAGCTTGCGAGACTGCTTTTCGCAAACGACCACGCAACCTGGACGGCGGAAGACTGGAGCTGTGTTCTCTTCACGGACGAATCCACATTTTCAAGCCGTTGGGACCAGCGCCAACGCATCTGGAGGGCCGTGATGAGTGATGCAAATGTTTTGCCTTTTCTTTTAAAACCAAATAGGAATAGAATACACAGCGATAGTGCGAATATAATTAAAAGATAGACCAGCTGCAAACGAGCCCATGACTAGCTTTCGTGTTGCTTGCATGTTCGTTTCCGTGAAGGTTTGTTGCCACTCACCACGCGTTTTGTAGTGCAGTTATTTTATATCTTTGTTCGGCGTAGCCCTCGCCAGCAGTCAGAACAATTGCGCCCCTAAGCTTGGGCGCCAAGTTTCTTTTGTGACTTACAATAGAAAAAACGACGGCGGAGCCGTGGCCTCCGCGTTCGGCTACAGGCGGCGCGCCGTAGCAGCAAATCGCGGAGGCATATGCAGTCATTTAGCTGCTTACAGCCCTGCCTTTCCCGGAGCGAAATTATGCATCAGGTGCATCTGTCGAATGGCCCAGAGATAAACAAACGTCCGAACGATTTCGGCACTAACCTACTGCGATTTCTTTCTTCCTCAGATTCGAGTCGTGCAACCTGCAGCGGATTTCAAGTAGCGGCCGGTGCGCCGTTAGCGTGTGGGGTGCGATTTCAAGCCATGGCCTCGGTACGTTAGTTCGTATCGAGGGCCGCTTCAACGCGGCTTCCTACGAGGACATCGTTGACAGCGTGGTGATACCCTACGCCCTCGATGGTCAATTCGCGGATGGACTGTATTATTTGCAGCACGACCGAAGCACGACACAAGTCTCGGTCAGCAAAACACCTACTGGACGAGCGAGGCGTGATGATGATCGAGTGGCCACCGCAGGGGGCGGATTACTACAATTGAAAACGTGTGGGGAGCAATAAATAAGTCCCGTTGTAGCCGACAGCTACAGGGCGGCTCGCGTGACGCGTTGTGGCAAGGTGTCGAAGAGGAGTGGCAGCGCCTCCGGGCTACCGACTTCGCGGCGCGCCTTTTCGAGAGCATTCCTCGACGATTCCTCGACGTGTGGCCGCTGTTGTGTCTGCCAAGGGAGACTTCACCAAGTATTGAAGTGTCTCAAAAAGGCTCCCGCCACTGCCTTTGTTGTTCAGGGGCTGCTGCCTATCCCGGCGACTGTTCGCCATGACACTTGCATTTTTAACATTGTTTTGGAATAATGCCACGGCAGTTTTCGGGTTGCCGCTCACCGTCATCTCATTTGTTTTTGTTGTTGTTGGCACAAAGCGCTTCCTTCGATCTGTATTCCTCGGCACTGTGCGGCTGCTACCTGGCCGAAATAAACCGAGTTACGACGTCGTTGATGCAATGGGCTAATTTATTTTCTTTTGGACTTGTGGCATGCATGCGACGTCTCAGGATCAACTCCTGGCTGCACTAAACATGGCTTTGTGCCAGTCCAAATGGTCGTCGTTTGTTCGAGTCACTGCGCCCCGCACGCGCACCTATGTGACTCTAGCAAAGGCAGGGAGCGGCCGACAGTGGGCGCTGAGCGCTGAGTAACCGCAGTTTCCTCTTGGAGGAAAAAAGCGCGAAAAACGACTACACGTAGAAAACAACACAGGACAGCGCGCCGTCCTGTGTTCTTTTCTACGTGTAGTCGTTTTTCGCGCTTTTTCCCAAGATGTATCATACCAACTCGCCCAACGTTCAATTTTGTTAAACCGCAGTTGCCTACTATCTTGCGCCGCCTCGCTAACAGCTCAGCGTTTAGCGCTCTTGCGGCGCGGCGACAAAGCATGCATGCGAGCGAGCAGAGGGCAACATATCGGAGTGGGAGACGCACTCGCTCCCTTCATCTCAACCGCGTATGTCCGTGAGTTTCCCCACAGCCGCTGCCACGTGACGGCACCGGTATCTTCGGCCGTGCGCTCTGCGGTTCGCATTTGAATTGCACATGACTGTACGGAAAAGACGAAGCCCTCCACCGGGTGTTCCCCACCCGCCAGTGCCAGATACGCGTCGCGGTGCAGTTTATTCGCTCACTCACTCACATCAGGTAAGCTGCAAGGCTTCTCTCATTTGCTCGAAGCCACTCATTCTACGAATTGAAATAACACGTTCCTGGGCTAAGCGTATGCTTTATTTTAACCGTGCACATGATATTTGAACTCAACGTATCTTGATTTAGTATTAATAACCTCGTATCGGCACACACAAGTGGGGCATTATACTTATAGCAAGACTGCTACAAGTGAGTCCACAATTTTTACAACGAAAATGTCTTGAGCTAGGTTCTGACCAAGATTGCGTGGTCTATAAGGTCGAGTCGACAAAGAATCGCACGCGCTTGTTCCAGAGCTAAAGTCGCACGACCTGTAGCTTTCAAAAAACGCAGGTGTGGAAAAACGGAGTCCGACGCCGCCTTAAAGAAAGAATATCTGTGTTTGCATCACATGAAATTTTTGGGTAGTACGAACATGGCGCCCGAAAATTACTCGTCTTCCTTCGATACTTGTCTTCCCACACTTGGCTGCTCTATGAGATGCCCTTCTCTTTATTAAGGTCATTGCTCTATGTCCAGTGCAACAAAATGCAACAGCAGGTATCTTTTAAAAAATTACGCTAATATGCGCCTTGAAAAAATCCCATTGAAAGACGGCTCTACCATTGCGCCAAGTTTCAATTACTATTCGTAATTACGTAGTTCACAGTTAAATTGCAAGAATTACCGAATTACCGTCAGCTGTGAATACATGGATGTCTACGAAGGGTGTGTGGTAGCGGCTTTAGGTCTTTCTTAGCGAAATTATTTCTAAACAAATAAGGCGATAATTATTTCAACGTGTTTCAAAGAACGTTATGTGTATGTGTCTTCGTTAGATCAATATAGTATGTCGCCATAGAAACATTCATTACAGTAATTTAGCATCGCTTGTCTTCCATATCATCCCACTTGTGAACGAGGTATAAATTTTTAATGCGTAGCATTCTTTTCTCATTCCCCCCTCCTACCACCCGGCTAGGACCGTGTAACGCCCTGCATTTCAACAAAAATGCAGATTTGGCGAAAGCAACACCTGTAATCATTATAATAGCGTAAATAGAGATCATTGGCCGGACGGAATTTAGAAAAGCCAAAAAAATAAGAAACGTAACAAAATACAATTTTCAAGAAAATGGTCTGTCAAAATCAAAAGGTAGAAATCAAAAATAAGAAACGGAACGCTAAACAAAACTGAAGAACGTGCAAGTACGAAGAAAAAATAACGTAAACGAACTGACTCCGCAGTACGCCTTGCATATTCGGGGAAAAATAATAATTAGCGAAGTAAAGCCACTTCCCCGCTACAATGGTATACATTTATATCATTTGCGAAAAGAAACAAAAGAAAACTTCAAAAGAATAAAATAATCCAATGCCTTTCGCTACTCATAGCCATATTTGGCTGTAAAGACATCACACTCTGGGAAAGCGACCCAAGCACGCTACGCATCAGTAGACAATTATCTGAACTTCTGCAGATTTATTCTTAGTTTTTTTCTTCTATACCCTGCCAAATAACCTGGAATCTATCATATATAGCACATTGTAACACGTGCGCTCTGGGTGAAGAACTTAGGGCATTTGATCTTTTCGCAAAGTTCAAGTGATTCTGTGGATGATACTTACCCATGAGTGCCAGGGCTCTTCTTGTTTCATGGTAGAATATTTCGAGCATCTTCGTCACGCCTTTTTCACCCTGTGCCCAAAAACATTTTACATCAACGACTCCGTCTGTGACACACCTGATTATAACCTAGAAGCGCCTCTTCCGAGAAGACGCTCACGCAAAATAAAATCCTTTTCTTGCACGACGAATAGTGAGAATCGGTGTTCCGTTTATCGTTACTAAACGTTTTGCAGAAGCATTGTGCACGTAAGTCTGGAGGTGTGTGTTGCTATCATGCTGTTTCACCAAAAATGACAGCTGTAGGTATCAGGGGTCAAATTTTTACGTGGCCAAGTCACTATCTACGAGACAGGACGGTATATGAAAGTCCACCAATAGCGGGATTACTAACCGACACGCTATAAGACAAGGTATTCGCAAGGCAGTGTCCTTAGCTCTACTCTCTTTAACACCTGTCTTGTTAGCCTCCCAAAAGTAATCCCTTTTGTCATGAATATATACATATTGTAAGCTGAAGACATATTGTCTGGTGCTCGGGAAGAAACCACCGAAACGTACGAGCACAGCTGCAGCTGTCGATACGAAAATCAGCGAGATTCCGTAAAAATAGTGGTGTGTTTTTTTTTTGCCTGAAAAATGCGCTGCCAAGTTGTTTACCAGACGCGGCATGTCTAGTTATGCCCTGGCTATAGCGGGCTTCATCATACCATAGGGACGATGTCTTTGATTCTTGGACCTCTGGATAGATGCCTTGGGTGAAGGCCTCTACCGGTATTGACTTACTACACACTTCAGCATACATCTTGCTGCGGTGGCGGGGATACCCACGTATATCATGATTGGTCAGTTACTTCCGAATCTTCCGCTTAGGTGTGTAGGTACAACCTTTGGGGTCTCTGTGAGCCATAAGCTGAGCCACAAGACATTGGCTACAAAAACCGAGCTGGCAGCGCTGAAAGCTGCGCTGCAGATTGTCAAGGACTGCCTTCCAAAACCCTGGTTTTCGGGGACTCCCGCTCTGCGCTAAAGAGCATCTCCAGCGAGGAATTCATCAAGGTCATCTGATTTGTAAAATCAACATCATACACACAGGGGCACTACGCAGAACACGCGCTTTTTAGTTGCAATGGTTGCCAGGACACTGTGGAGTCACGGGCAATATAATATCTGATCAGCTTGCACGCGAGGACCATTCCACAAGGTCAACAGCACAACTCCCTTTATCCAAGGAGGACGTCAACGAAATAGTCCCAACTCTCAGATGCCGCATGCAATTCCAGCACTGCGAGAACCGAGACTTACAACTTGCCCCCTCGACACGCTTTCTACCGCCAGTATACGTTTCGCATACCCCACCGTTTCCTATACATCGCCTGCGCCTCAACGCAGCCTATGCCAAAACCTTTCTTAACAAAATCGGTCTGGTGACATCACCTCTGTGCCCCTTTGCCGTGTACGAGAGGAGACTGAACGCCTGTTCCGTGTTTGTCCACGTTCGTGCTCGACGCGAATGGCGGCACAAACTTTACTACGGCGAGAAATCTCAGAACGAGAGACTTTTTGGGCCCCTGGAACAGCAAAGGCAGTGCGTTGCGGTGTTTAAAAGCTCTCGCGCGTTTCCGTAGAATCTCTGGATTTGACTCCAGCTTGTGACTGCCTGTGTCTCTAATTTTTTATTTTTATGTGCGTGTGTTCATCTGATAGATTTTCTTTCATTGGTCCTTTTCTTATTTGTATTACTCATTTAAGCCTCTAACCCTCATTACATGTTCACCAACCATCTTAAGTAGCAAGCCCAGCATTGTGCAGAGCTGACCTCATAGGTCTTATTGAAGAAGTGCCTCTCTGTCTAGGGCTGGCAAAATTCTGTCACGGAAAGGATTATGACCCTGCTTCCAGTTTAGCTCTTGCAGCTAGTGTGGAATGTGTCGCTTTCATTGTGCCTCTCATTAAAACTGGATTTGATTGGATAACGATGGGGATGACGATGGCGATGCGCCACGCCAGAAGCTTCGGGCCAAACATACAATGCGTAATTTGGCAAAAAGTCGATTCTGATGCTTATGTTCGGGCTGCAACTGGATGCAACTCTGCACATTCTAGCCAATGACCACAGAAGGACTTCACCATAACGTCCCACCACGACCAACAGGTGTGATCATATATTCGAATACGGCGCATGGCGAGGCCCAGCATGTTATTACAGCAAGAAGTCGAATCTGCGCTGGGACAACAACGCACATGTACGTCTTGGGCTGCTGTCCGAACACGGATTCTATTTTTTGCCATAATGGGATGCTGGCATCGCCATTCCCCATATTTGCACTTTTGATCACACTGAGTAGTTAATGTGGGACGTTCGCGTTAAGACCAGGCGGTAACTTATTATAGCATGCCGAGCAATGAGCATGTGCCGAGAGCTGCACTGAAGACATGCCAGGACGGCACCGGTCTTTGGAGTGCGAACACATTAACTTGGGAAAGCTACGATTACGCCTGGAATGCGCAGCCATTGCTAGTTTATCCTTTGGGTAAGGAGATACGCCTTTTTCCTCCATAAAACAGATGGTTTATCTTGTTCATAGGAATTGGTTTGTGCCTAGTACTGAGAAGAAATCCCGGGCGATCTCCACTAACGTAAAACATGGGGAGGGACGAAGCATGCAGTGTACACGTGTAATCTTTGCGCCTTGGCGTTTTTTCGCAACGGAGATGAAACCGTTGGGCGGTAGAGGTATACTGCTTTGCTGTAACAGTCTCTTGTATTTGAATCACGAAATTCTGCAGTGCGAGGCATAAACGAGGAAGCGATGGCACACAAACGCATTGACCCAATACCTACCCGGAGATGCACGACCTCGTCGAGATGCACGCCCAAGATGGGCACGCGCGTTACGTCGATGCGGCAGAGTACCAGCAAAGCCTACGTCGCGGCAGCCGTTAAGGCCGCCACGGGCACCAAGACCACGACTAGACGTGTACGGTGCACCGATGCCATGGACGCCGAGGATGCCGCCGTCACCCTGGCCGTGTCCGAGACTGAGTGCCCCACAGTGCTCTGTGACTCGAGAATGGCTGTACTCAACTGCGCGAAATCTCGAGTTTGCGCAGAGGCGGCCGCCATCATCGGCAAGGCCAGGCCCCAGGGCAGAGAAGTTCATGTCAAGTGGTTGGTTTCTGGCGCACATGGGCGAATGCGCAACTGCATCCAACTACAAGACGGCTCACTCAGAGGCGTGAGCACTTACCCTTCGCTCCTTCGAGACCGACCGTCAGTGGTGGTTCGAGAACAAGCTACAACGAGATCACCAAGGCCTACCTCCTGGCTCGACGGGTCACGCCTTCCCCCCCTTCGCCCCCCCCCCCCCACACAAAGGTGTGGGCCGGGAGGAGGCAGTGCTACTACGGAAGCTTCAGACCGGGTACATCCTCGCTCCAGCAACATTGCACATGGTTCATCCCCAATTTCTATTCAGCGGGTGTGTGTCTAGTGTGTGGTGTGTGTCTGGCAGACCAGTGGCACATTTCCTGAAACGGCCCGGTTTCCAAACGAAGCTCAATCAAGGACTTATCCAACGCAGCTCTAGGACGCTGCACACAGTAATGACAAGGACACTTATTCTGGGCCGTCCAGCAAGTCATGGGTGCGCTCGACATGCAGGCGATCCCGGGCGACCCGGCAACGGGAAGCGCTGGCGCTGCACTTAGTACCGGCAAACCCTAGGCCGACGCCGGGCCCGCGTCGCGGCGCTTAAAAACCGTCGTTTTGCGGGAACAAATAAAGTTTTTACTAATCCTAATCCTAAACGATTGTCCCGGTGTTTATTTTAGTACGCGTTATCAAGTGCTCCAGCTCGAGGCGTAAACGAGTGTACCGGGGTTTTTTAGTACGCGTTACGTTCTAGCGCCAGGCGTAAACGATTTTCCCGCTGTATTAGTACTGTGACTACATGAGACGACGATTACGACGACGACGGAGACGCCAACAGTCCAACCGTAAGGGGCTTCGCCTCTAAAAACTTGTTCAAGTGAACGAAAAAGGTTAGAAGGTGCATTACCTTTTCTATCAGCATTGTGATTATCAGCATGACCCGTTCCTTTAGCATAAGTGTAAACCTCATACCAGCCAGCAGAGAAATATTACGTCTGGTGCACTGGTCCTTTGTGTCGTTTTGTGTCCGTTCAAATGCATGGAGTTGAACCATTTAACACGCGAGTCTCCTGTTGCAAACAATGTGATATGCTGCATACGTCACCAAGGCAGTTAGTTCTTCTGCATGACCGCGCCGCCAACCATACGGCGTCAACGAATCGAGCCAGTTTACCAAACACCCTTGTGGTCCCATTTGGGCACCAGGGGTTGCAAAGCAACTGGACCGGCGAGACAACGTGACGTGCGGTTCGCTCCTAAGAGGTAATCATGCCATTCTAGTTTAAATGCAAAAAGGAAATAAACATAATTTCGAACAATGATTGATGGCGCAAGTGAACTAGCTTTTGGAAACTTCTCAACAAGTGCCTGTGATGTTTTGAGACAGCATACGTACATCGTAGGCAAGACCCCAAAGTGCTGGCCTGCCAACGAAGACAGCCTTCGCGCCCAGTGCGAGCGCCTTGATGACGTCAGTTCCTCTCCGCACGCCGCCATCAACGTAGACCTCGATGCGGCCCCGCACAGCCTCCACGACTTCGGACAAAGCTTCTACCTGCACGCCACGCGCATGGGTACATTGAAGCAATAGCGCCGACAAACGCACAGAGACACCTTGCATCACGGTGGGGCTGACATTTTGCCACCTCAATTGAGGCATCCCTGCTCTTTCTATTTTTTACGTCACCCCCTGTCCTGAAATGAGTAATAAATTCACGCAGTAATGTTTTACATATCTTCTGCAGGGTTAATTAATGCACAGTCGAACTTAGGGTGACACAGCGTATTCTTAAATGAAGTAGTTCTGTCATAAAGTTTTAGAGTGAAATTGGCTCGCGTGAGGTAGTGATTGTTGGGCCAACAGGGTTGCGTCCATTGTCCATCGTGCGCTATGGTCATAGTCTATGGGCTAAGGCTGTCGCGTTTGTGCTTGCTTGACGCCAAAAATACATAGCCAACTACTGAAAGAGTAACAAGACCCCACTCAGATGGGGATCCGTTCGATGTCTAGAAACGGCTGCTCACTGTGGCCGGTGACCCATCCAGCTGTCGGCCTCCGTGGTTGGACACAATGATGGCGTCCACTTTTCTATGCACTGCAAGCTCGGCGTCTTCCGCTGCATTGAAAATAGGGGGTCACTTTCAGAACACAGCTAAACTTGTGAACAGAACAGGAAGAAAGGCCACAGTTCAGATCATTTTAAAAGGGGCAGATCAGAACATGCCAGAAGTATTTACTATATAGAGGTATGCACAGTTTTAGTGGTTTTTGGGATAGTTTTTTGGGTTTTCAAATATATCGTACTAAACATAAGAGTTGTGAAACCGACTTCACGAAGGACAGTGTGCATGCACGAGAGTGTCGCACTGTCATGACGGCGGCGTTTTCGTCAATCATCTTTTGCCGCACGCACTGACAAGTTTTTGCTAATCTGCTACAAGCGTGATATATATGCAGCAGACAAATTTTTTTAGCTATAGCAAACAACTGCTGGCTACAAGCTGTGGCGTCTTTACGAAATCAGTGGCACGGGGGGAGCAGTGCAATCGGTCTGTTTTGAGCAAGCACAATTTTGGTAGCAGCGTAGATAAACGTACAGGGTGCAGAAGAATGGGTTTTATTGACTGGGCATACCGTTTAAAAATAAAATGCATTAATTCTTAGCTTTAAATTAGGATGGAAAGCAGTTTGAGTATGACCCTTGGAGTGAGAGCAGTGGGGCTTATCAGCGCGCTCGACAAAACTATGAATAGAGTCTTACTTAGACGCCGTTCACATCATGGCGTCAACAACGGTTACTGCAGCTGGCGTCGGCCACGCCCGCTGTAGAGTATGTGACGTAATATGCACAGCTGTGTGATTGGCTAAGGCCGGCAACAGCAAACGGAAGTTACACAGAGCTTATAAGCCATCAAAACCCGCTATTTTCGCTTAAATGTGTCGAATTTGAATTTATTTGAATTTGGATTATTTCGTTTTTGTGTCACAACAAGAAATTTTGCAATAAAATTTTTCAGAAGGAGGTCCTAGAGTCAGAGACTGAAGGGGGGACCTCCTGTTATTCATTAAACAGACAGAAACGCATGTTATAAGAAGAAATATATCAATCAACAAAACGCAAAATATTATCAGCAAGATAATATAGTGCACATCCACTATGCAGCAGTAAGAATGGTGGGGCAAACAAAGGAAGTTACGAAAGTACATGTAAACATAAAATCCCCAGCGCGCACTGCCGTTGGTACTGCGCGCACTATGCTTGTTACAGCTCCACAGCAGCCCAGCGCTTTGGGGTAGTCTCAGACGGAACTGGCCGATTGGCGTAAGCGACATTGTCTTACGTGGCCCTGTTTGTCGAGCATACCCAATGTTTCATAAAACGGTTACCACGTACTGTAACAAAATACGCCAGTGCAAAGACAGTCATAAACAAAGCGAGTGCGGACAGCGGCATTGCGCAGTATGGTGGCACTGTCTAGGATGACGGATGAAAAAAAAGGCGTTTCGCAGTTTGCTGATCACTAAACTGAGCACTAACTTTCACTTGAACACCTCCTCTGGATACGAAACACGATTTAGCGGGAGAATCGAAATGTTGGCTTAAATTATTTTTTTTTTCAGTCAATACAGCATTGTTTCCTGCCGGAAGAGCACTGGGGGCATTATAAAACACCAAATCGCACCAATAAAACAAACTTGCGTTTTGTCTGCATTACTCCTTGAAAACAAAGGTGTCTTGAAAAGCGCTAGCAATGTCGAGACTGGTAGGGGGAGTCATGGAAATAACGGCAATTCATAAACTCGAGGCATTCGTCTGTGGATGCCTTTAGTTTCCTCACTTGCTTTTAAGCATGACTTGTGGGCCTGTGCGTTAACTTAGTGGCATTTCGTTGCTTAAACTCATTTAATTTCGTTATGCCTTACGAACACGCTATGTTACTGCCCAGCAAAACACTCTGATGGAAATAAGACTGGAGTAAAGCCGCTTTCCAAAAATTGAACCAAGAAGGATTGCCCCCTTTACCCTTCCGATTTTTCGCTTTCCACAGTTCCTGCTTAAGCGAGCCGGTCAAGGATTTCCTTTTCCTATACTGAAATAGCGCGGTAGGTCAGTGAGTAAACTTCGCTGCTATGTGATCGTGACTAGGATGGAAGGTAAAATAAAGAGCGTCCTTATGGAAGTTCTTTTCTTCACGGGTTTAACAATAGCAGTGTGGGTGGGAAATTTCTTCCCGCGCCATTTGCAATGCGACTGATTTTCCGTATTCTGAAATGCACAAAAAAACAATACGAAATGTTTATCCTCAATTTGGCGCTTACCCGTTACGATTCCCTTGAGGACTACGGGGAGCCTGGTGGCGTTCTTGAGCCAGGTGACGTCATCCCACGTTAACGAAGTGTCGAAAAAGTCCTCCGTATACTTCGTCAGACCCGAGCCCGTTGCGCTGCTAAATTTGGCACTCTCAGAACCTTCGAAATTTGCCAGCCTTGAAAGACACAGATGCAGATTTAGGTGACGCATAAAGCTACACATGCACACTTTTTGAAATTATTCAGTTATAACATGCCCCGTTGCCACTCAAACCTGAATTAGTTCATTATTACTAAATATCATGTTCGGCGCGAGGAGCTGGTGTTAAAAATATAACCGGATGTCTGGAACGTTTCAATTACTGCCATTCCGCCACTATACCTCTGGGGGAGCCCTACATAAAAGGCCTATGCACACTTTCCCTTTGGTGTACATATATTCAATGGCATAAACTGTAGCCCAGGCCTTTGGTAGGTCCATGGGCCTTTTGTAGTGATCACGCAGCTTTGCGTATAACCACAACCAGATTAAAGCCAGATACCTAGTTAACGCAACTGTCTCAATAAAGAATGATTGAGAAATGATGCATGATTTAAGTAATAAGTAATTGCGTTTACACACGTTTTAGGGACACTTCTGTGAACAAGAGACATGGAAAAGGGATATGTTTCGCTCTTAGGCATAAGGAGCAAGTTTCTTGCGCTCGGGAACATATTGTCTTTCCAAATTCTTCAACTCAAATATAAAAATAAATTGCTCCAACGCACGCTGTAAAGGAAAACTGGCAGCCAGTGGGTAGCCTACGTTTCCCACACCCCTATCCAATCATAAATAAGCACGACAACCACCGGAGGGAGTTAACTAAAAGTCTGTACTTCTCTTAATAGTCCCTTAACCCGGAGTGACTTATACACACACCTGTAAGGGCTCATGTAAATGGCGCCAGATGCGCGAATTCTTCCGGCACATCACACAGGAATGCGCTTGTATACCCTCCACACATTTGTCACGTGCCCTGGTCCCGACATCAGAGCCGCGGGAAACATCCCTGCTCACCTTGAAAAACCTCTGTCCGAATAGGAAGACCGCTAGGGGGCCACGCGATGCGAACCCATTTCTCGTCGGCTCCGCTTTTGGACCCCTGTCTTGCCATTTAATTCATTTCCACGTTGTCAATTTGTGCACCGCGAGAACCGGTAAGCCACACCAATACTGAGGACACCAACATCGTGGCCGAGGACCAACCCAACGGTCAGTTACAGCCTTTCGGAAATCTCCCACGCTACCAGCTCCGCTAGACCTAACAGGCCTAGGGAGTCGCCGTCGCCGCCGGCTCAACATCAGCAAGCGGCGGCGCGAGCTCCGGCGCATCGCCGCTCAGCGCAAGACCCAGCATGGAAAGCATCGTGGAAGGGGAGGACATCGAACCCGAGGAGCTACAGCAGCCCGGGTGGGCTACGATTCGCCACCGGCAAAACGCCTTGCGCGAGCAAGCACGTGCGTCTACTGCATCCACGAACGCCTCGGGCGCCGCACGAGCACCCAGGAAAGAGAAAAAGCGTTCCCCGCGTCGCCCGCCGCCGGCTTCGCCTCTTCCATCTTCTGATGTGAAAATTGTCCTGCGCCCCCTAAGAGGACTCGCGCTCTCATCTATAGCGCAAGCCACATTAGCAGATGCAATCCTGGCCCAAGCGGGAGTGCCACCGAACCGTGAGGATCAAATTCGAGTGCACCATGTGGCTAATTATCTCCTCATCAGCACACCTTCAGAAGACCGTTCCACCAAATATGCCGGCATTAAAAGTGTCGTGCTTCGCGGTCAGCAATTCGAAATAGCCGCTCACGTGTCTGTGCCAGCTAATACGACCATGGGAATCATCTTCAATATTCCAGAAGACGACACCCCCGAACAAGTGCAGGACAGCATTTTCAACTATAACCAGGACTTACCAATTCTCGACGCCAAACGCTTGAACAATTCCAACTTGGTGCAAATTCTGTTCGACGGTCACCGAGTTCCCTTCTGGGTACGATGCAGAGCAACGACGTACCGCTGCAAACCCTTTCGCCGCAAGACGGAGGCATGCGCCGCGTGCTGGCAAGCCGGGCACCGACAAGACGTATGCCCGAACGCCAGATCCCACCCGTGCTGCTCCCGCTGCGGCACGACGAATCCCTCCGATGACCACCCGTGCACCACCCCCCGGTGCATAGTGTGCGAGGGCCCTCACTCCGCGGGCTCCGCGGCTGCCCAAAACGCTTTCAACCCCGCAAGCCACCCTCCTCGTATGCTCAGGTGGTCTCTGAACAAGGACACCTACTCCAAGGTCCGGACGGCCGGGACGTAGATTTTCCTGGACTCCATCACGGAACACGGACTGCCCACCCAGAGCACCAGGCCCAGAGCTCCAAGGACGGAGACAAGCTTCCTGAGGGGAACGAGCACAAAACGGGGCAGCACCCACCCCGAAACCAGCACGGGGCGGGGCCCAAAGGCACCTACAAAGCCGTCCTCCGACAAGGTGGAAGACTCCCACGGAAACAAGTGAGCGGCCCCAGCGCCTCTACTCCCCTGGTCAGAAACCCAACCTGCATGCCAGCATTTCCCCTCTCATCATCCAACCCCATCCAACCCACCCCTTCCCTGTCATCTGACATAGCACGCGAATTACAAGCCATGCGCCTCGAAATGGCCGCGCTGCGAGCTGATAATGCCGCCCTCAAAAAATTGATCAATCTATTACGAATTCCGAAGCGAGAGGAGCCCCCGCCAAAACGGAAAGCACCCAGCCCACCCGAAGGGGAAATGCCTACCTTTCCCGAGCCCCCCTCGGAGGAGCGACTAGGCCGTCTAGAAAGGTCGCTAGCGGAGCACAAGCATGAATACACTCAAGCGGTACAAGCCATACTCACCGCCCAGGCCGAAATGCAGGCTCGATTTGAAAATATGCACCAGGAGATGTTGTCGAGTGTCAGAGATCTGGCTGCACGGATAAATTCTTAAAATGCCCAAATGTATGACATCACTGATGAAGGCCTCTAAAAAAGGAGTCGTGCTCTGGCAGTGGAATTGTCGGGGCTTTGCTCGGAAACGGGCGGAACTACCGCTACTGCTAGAACAAGTAGATAATCCCCCTGACATAATTACGCTACAGGAACCTGGAAAGCGGGTCAATGTCTAGGATGCCAGTCCTTGCAAACACAACACGACACTGCAGTACTAGTACAACGAAACATATCTGCCCACCACACGCACTTTGACAGCTGTTTGATCCCTCACGACTTTGTAACGGTCTACCCGAAGCGTAGGACACAACAGGACATTCACATACTAAACGTTTACAGTAGCCCCAAGTAACACGCACATAATTTTCGATCACTGATCCTGGCCGCCAAAAAACCCGCTTTGGGCTCACCCCTCATAGTCACTGGAGACTTTAATGCTCCACACACGGCATGGGGTTATCCTAGGGATAGCAAGAAGGGCAGGCAACTCTGGGATGTAATTCAGTATCAGCAGCTGACGCTAGAAACTCCACCGGACCTACCAACCAGGGTGGGAACAAGTGTACAACGAGACACCACCCCCGACCTCACCCTAACCTACAGAGTGGGCCATACAGAATGGAGAAGGCTCGATGACACACTAGGCAGTGATCAACCCGCTCATTCCATCGAAGAAGACATCGATGCAAGGGACTGGACTACCATTACGAGGAAAGCCAAGCCAAAGATTCCCGCAGCACCAATCGCAACACTGAAGACCGTCGTCATCAGAACGCCAAACACGCTCAAAATCGCCCAGGTGAGACACTACGAAATCCTTCAAGCAATTGCTTCAGCTGTAAACTTGGCACCACACGAGCAGCAGGCTTTGACCCTCCAAGTTCGGTACCGCTAGAATGTTATCCTCCTCAAGACCTCCAATGAATTCACTGCCCGAAAGGTAGCAGCTATCACCACGTTATCTATTCAAGCGTGCATTCACATCGTGAAAGCCTATGTGACGGCCCCCGTGGTTTCGTGCCGTCGCGTCATCCACGGGATTGAGAAAGGACTTTCCACGACCAACTTTTAGAAAGCCTTGAATCGTGGCATGCGACCATCCTGTCTGCCCGCATGATGGGAGAGACTGAGTCGGTGTTAATAACCTTCGAGGGCACCCATGTACCCCACAACGTTCTCTTCCGCCGCGTCTTGTATAGATGCAAACCTGAGAGACCCAATGCCCTGAAGTGCAATAGGTGCCGCGAATATGGACATCGGATGCTGAACTGCCCTCACCCTCCGACATATCAACGCTGCCCCACCTGCTCAACCAAGCTCAACGCACAGGATGAACCGCATCGTTGCTCCGCCCATTGCTTCCACTGCGGAGGAAACCACCCGACCTTTGACAACTCCTGCCCCGTACAAAAGCAGCAAGATAAAAGCCGCATACGAGCGCAGGAAAAGCCTCCGGATCAAGCTGGAAACATCACAACCAGAAGAACACAGAAAATTATCTAAGTCCCGGCAGTTCGTTCCAAAGGAAACATCGACTACTTGGCAGTTGTCATCTGGCCGCACCAACCAGAAGCATGTGCAGCTCCAACAAACTCCCAACCGTGATGACTTCCCCCCACTACCCCCAGCCCAACAGGAGGCTGCAAGACCTCCTCGACCCAATCCCTGGCATCTGGAAGTTCAGGAGAAGTCAGCTCCACCACGTCCACTTCTCAAGCCGGCTACGCTTCTACCAGCGGGTGAGCTGAGCCCGTTTCTTCCCCCTCCCCCATCCATGCCTATCTCTTACACATCTCCAAATCCCACACCAGTCATCACATCTGACAATTATTTGCAGCACATAAAAGACCGGAATGACCCGATACTTTGGTATCTCGCCGAAGAAATTTCTGCCATTCGCCAAGCATTCGAGCTCATGCACACTCTCCTTAGTAATATCCTACAGGATAACGAACGCATGGAATTCCTCACCAATTCACTCAAACGTCCCCGTCCACCTACATCCACCGAAGAAGCTGCTACATCCTCTTCCAACCCTCCAGAGAAACGGGCTAACGTAGCTTAACGATGGCAGACAACAATAACACCCACATTGTACAGTGGAACTGTAGAAACCTTAACACCAATCGAACCCTCTTAATCCAATGGCTTTTGACTTTGCCTTCGCAACCTCACGTCATACTTATACAGGAATCGCGTGCTCTTAAAGGTATTCCTGGCTACCGTGTCCTACATGCGGCTTACGACAGCGATAGTGCCCCATTAGTTAGCACCTACATTCGCCGGGATTTCGATTTGAGGTCATCGATGTCCCCTCCCGTCTTGAGCGGTATCTCACTGCGTTTACTATGTACCCAGAACACTCTCGCCTGTTGTCAATCCTAAATTTTTATAATCCCCCTAAAGAGTACACACTTTTCAAGCCACTTATTCACTTTAGTTCGAGGTTGTATCGCGACTGCGACTTCATTATAGGTGGGGACTTTAATGCCCCGCACGTTATTTGGGGTTACCCACGCACCTTACGACCTGGCCGCATACTCAACGACACTTTAAACGGAGCTCAAACGACAGTTTACAACAACAACGATTCCATTACTCACGAGGGTAACAAACATCAATAGTCGACCATGCCAGACCTCACAGCAGGCCGGGGAGCGCGAGATGTCACCTGGAATGTTACAGATGAAAGACTACCAAGTGATCATTACATTATTCAAATCACTATCCCTACCGGTATCCGATCACCTAAACGTAAAATTTCGCTCACAAACTGGAAAATCTTTCGTGATATTCGCGACACCTGTCAGACGAATGGTAATCTCAAGAACTGGACTAAAGCACTAGAACAGGCCCACAAACAAGCCACACAGGAATGTTTCACTTCAGCCCCATCAGATGACCCAGACCCTTATCTTGTCCGTATCTGGAAGAGGAGAAAACGACTCTTGCGCGCCCTTCGCACCCAACCAAATAATAATCGGCTAGCCGAGCGCGTCGCTGAATTAACGGAGCATATCAAAGAGCACTGTGCTACGCTGGCCAGAAATCAATGGAATGAAATTTGTAACAGCATCAATGGCAGCCTGGATCAGAAAAGAACCTGGCACCTACTTAGAAAGCTCCTCGGGCCTCATCCGGCTCCTGTTCCCACTCTTGAGAAGCACCATTCATTGCTGGGATCTGACGCCTTAACAACCCAGCTCCGCGACCTTTATATTCCTCCTTCTCTACCTAGCCTTTATCCAAACTACATGGGCGCCTCCAATGCAGAACTCGATGAGCCTTTCACCCTTTGGGATCTCGAGTGGGCGCTAGAACAACTAAAGCGAAAGTCGGCGCCAGGTGAGGATCAGATTACGTATACACTTATACGAAACCTATCCGGCAAGGACAAGGAACATTTTCTGGGCATTATAAACTCCCACTGGGAGAAGGCACCCTCCCATCGTCTTGGAAGCAATCCCTTATTACCCTACTACCTAAGCCAGGCAAAAAATCTTCCCTTGAAAATCTCCGCCCAATCTCTTTAACTTCTTGCGTGGGAAAGACCATGGAAAGGATGGTTCTCAATCGACTTGAGGCCTATATTGAGTCCACAGATTTCTTTCCTCCTCAACAAATTGGTTTCCGCAAGGGTGTGTCTACCCAAGACCTGTTTTTCCTCCTAGCTCATGACTTTGACCCTCCTCCTCCTTCCCAGATACAGGCCATAGTTACCCTGGATGTGCGCAAAGCCTTCGATAACCTCGCCCATGATCCTCTCCTAAATATACTTGCTTCTACCGGCTGTGGGCCGAAAATGTACGTTTACATTGCTGCATTTCTGCGCGACCGCACGGCTAAGTTCCGTCTCCCTGATTCGGTCTCCGATCCTTTTCCCATCACGCGTGGTACTCCACAGGGTGCTATTCTCTCACCCACCCTTTTTAACCTTGGAATGGCGCCCCTGTTTCGTATTTTAGCATCGATCGCGAACCTCAAACATACATTCTACGCAGACGACCTTACTCTTTGGTGCACATCTGGGTCTCCTGGGTCAGTGCAGGACACCTTGCAGCAAGGTATCAATGCAGTCACTAGGTATCTCGACACTGTAGGCCTGTTTCCCTCACCTGAAAAGTCCGAATCGCTGCTCATTTCGAAAACTCGCCATCAGCGCCAACACAATCACCTGATCACACTCACAATGGTAGGTCACCCCATCCCTCGCGTAATATCCTGCCGAATTCTTGGACTGCATATCCATGAATCATCTAATCAGGCTAATGTGGCTACAACAGTTAAAGTTTGCCATCAGCTTTACGCTGGGCTACATGAGGGTCAAGTTAGGCAGCTAGTACATGCCTTAGCTCTAAGTAAACTTCTTTATACAATACCATATCTTTCTCTGACTTGTCCCCAAAGACATCAGATTGAGGTTGCACTTCCTACACTGTATAAGACCGCCCTCAACGTTCCCATTAATACGTCCACTCAGCGCCTATACTTTACGGGGCTGTTCTTGCCCCTGGGAGATCTTATACAACAACATAAAGACCGGCAAATGGCGCGCCTTTCTAGCACAAAACAAGGACACTGGATCCTTCACCAAGTTGCTCTCAAGCCTATTGACTTGCCTGTCATCACCCCTCCTGCACCGCTCCCAGATAACCTCAGGATAGCTCCCATCCCAAAAAATGTTGCAGCTGATACCAATCCAGGGAGACGATGTGCTTGCGTTGTCAATCATGTCCATCCAATTGATTCTACGATAGTCTACACGGATGCATCACGGACGCACGTCGGAGCAGCCGCATATTCCATCGCAAGTGGCAATGAAGTAGTGACACACACCCTTGGTCCTTTCACTAATCCCCCACCTACAGCGACTCTAGAGACTCTCCCAATAATCACCAGTATCCAGGACCTCTCATTACGGCCCCCTAACCCCTCAGGATATACCATATACACTGATTCAATGCAAGCTATTCGCGCCATTCACATGGGTAGGATTCCTGAAGAACTGCAGTATGATCTACGCAAAGCCTTAACAAAGCTACGTCCCCACACTGTCACACTGAGGTGGATTCCTGGTCACGCTGGAATCCAAGGCAATGAAGTTGTGCATAACCTCGCCCGCGAACTTCTGCACCGGGCGCCTGGGATTCCCTCGCCTTATCCACCGACGTGGGACACTACTCTCCACTACAAACAAGAAATAAAGCTTCACTACAAGAACATCAGAGAAACTCTTCGTACACTTCCTGTTCCAGACAAATCTCTAACAACCGCGCAACTACGCATTCTTCGACGCGTACAGTTAAACACCATCCTTACACCTGCTCGTTCCTTCCCCTACCGTATCCGACACTCACCAGCATGTCCCAATTGTACCGAACCATACGCTAATTTAGAACACTGCATTTTCTCCTGCCCCATTGCAATTCAATCCCCACATTTTCCCCACCCACCTCCTTCAACGTGGCGGACTTGGATAGCCTCGGACGAGCTCTCGGACCAGTTGGCGTTGGTGAATCTGGCCCGGGACATTCTCGACGCTTAATGTTGCGTTTGAATAAAGTTTTTTCCTCTTCCTCCTCCTCACGTAATACAGCTACACACGACACTCAAACACCCCACACCACCACAACGCATGCAGACTGTCATCACAGACTGGCACGCTTTCCGGGAGGCACGACGAGCTGAGGACCTGCCCTACTCGCCGACGCTTGACGTAGCTCAATGGACGGATCAGCTCCTGGGGGACGTAAGAAATCATCAACAAGAACTAGATCTGGAAATACCGACGCCACACGTCGACTCTAAATTGCAGCATATGTGGGAAGCTCTTCAAAGCCTCAAAAGGCGATGGCGCACTCAAAAGCACAACAAGCGCATAAAAAAACGGATATCCACTCTAACCAAGGAAATCGAATGTTACTCTGCCAAACTACTCAGATCAGGATGGGAACAGCTATGCGATCGGCTACAGGGCTCTATGAGCATGAAGAGGACTTGGTCACTTCTGAGGCACCTCCTTGATCCAAGCCGCTCTAAAATGGACCAGGCCAACCAAATTACCCAGCTCACCAGACATCTTGAGACTGATCCGAACCAGGCAATTCGAGACCTCATCGGAAGATACGTACCACATGGCGAACAGGAAAATCACCCGGACTACTCTGGGCCGCCTAACCCCTCCTTGGACGAGGAAATCACAGAGGCTGAAGTCAGAGGAGCGCTACAGCACGTGCGAACGTCTTCCGCCCCAGGGCAAGACCGCGTAACAAATAAAATGCTGAGAAATCATGACGACGGCTCGATAGCCTACCTCACTAAGCTGTTTAATAAGCATTGGATGGAGGGCACTCTTCCTCGAGAATTCCGTCATGCTAACATAACCCTAATCCCCAAGCCGGGCAAGCAGCTTTCGATAGAAAATCTTAGGCCAATATCACTCACCTAATGTATAGGAAAAATATTTGAGCGCATCATTCTAACTCGAATAAACAGGTTAGCAGAAGAACAGGAATTCTTGTCACCCAATATATATGGCTTCAGGGCCGGGCTTGCGACAAACGATGTCCACCTGAGACTATTTACGATCTGCTAAAGGACCCTCCGTCGCGAGACTCAGCAGCAATCCTGGCCTTGGATCTAACAAAGGCATACGATAAAGTATCTCACAAAGCCATCTTGGCAGGGCTGGAGCGTATAGGACCGGGCGTACGGACATACAACTATGTTCGCGCATTTCGATCTCACAGAACAGCCACGCTAAGGCTGGGAGACTTGGAATCACCAGAACTCCGGCTTCCATCTTTTGGCACGCCACAGGAGTCGGTTCTATCTCCCCTATTATTCAATTTAGCAGTATCACACATAGCCTCCGCTCTGGACCGAGTGCCTGGCCTCCAGTACAGTATGTACGCAGATGACATTACCCCATGGGTCACTCGGGGAAGTGATGCCTCCATCGAAGAAACCCTTCAAGCTGGCGCTAGAGCCGTCGTACAAGGAGCCCGAGTAGCGGGCCTGCAGTGCTCCCTAACAAAGTTAGAACTTTTAGTTCTGCCCGCTAAAAGATCAGGACCTTCCCGAGAAGCGTCCATCGACGTTTCAGTAGACGGAAAGCCTGTACCTCGAGTCACTAGCCTCACAATCCTAGGACTCACACTGCAGAGTAATCGGCGCAACACGGACGTGCTCAAAAAGCTTTCGGCGCATGTCACCCAGGTAATCGGCCTGCTCCGAAGGATCGTTGCTGGAGAGCACGGCCTCAAAGAGCAAGAGCGCCTGAGACTTTTCCAAGCGTTCCTAATCAGCAGGATTACATAGCTCTTCCCTATCTATCCCTTACCGACAGCGAGATAAGGAAAGTAGATGGCCTAATTCGCAAAGCATTCCGAGCTGCTCTGCAGTTACCCCCGAACGCTTCCACTGCCAGACAGGGGGAAACAGGGACATACAGCACGACAGCAGAACTTATAGAAGGCCACCGCACTGGCCAAGTCGATCTTTCAAGTCCACCGCACTGGCCAAGTCCACTGGCCAAGTCCACTGGCCAAGTCCATCCGGGGGCAGATTACTCCTAGAGAGACTTGGGATCGGCTCAGCTCAAGGGCATGCGTTAGTGTGCAGCATTAAATCATCAATCAGGAATCCTATCGTCATTCAACCCATCCCAAAAAATATGCACCCATCATTCCACACCGAAAGGCGGACGCATCGAGCCATGCCATTAGCTCGAAAATTTCCCCCTTCCAGAGCTACCCTTTATGTGGACGCTGCAGAATATCGCCATAAAGAGGCGTTCGCTATCGCCGTTATTAACTCCTCGTCATCTCCTCCTCTTGCTACCCTCACCCTTCGTACCCGACACCGGCATGTAGCAGAAGAGGCGGCAATCGCGCTGGCATTAATACAAAGGCCCACCCCAGAAATTATATTCTCCGATTCGAAAACGGCCGTCCAAAACTACGCCAAAGGTCTCATTTCGGCCCAGGCACACAAAATTCTCTGTCTAAATTCGCCATCCCACACGGTCGCACTCCAATGGTTCCTGGCTCACACGGGCATTGGAGGGATAGAGACGGCCCACACGGCAGCCCGAGCACTTGTCACCCGGGCATACGATGTGGACTCTACCCTCCATGGAGCCAGATCAACCAGGGATAGTCTCCTGACCTTCAGAGAGGTCACCGAGCATTACCGCCTCTCCCGCCGCAAGCTTCCCCCGCCCACTCATCCCTCACTCTAGAGGAAGAACGCCTCTGGCGTCAACTGCAAACGGAGTCCCTGCTCTGCAGAGCCGTCCTGCATCATATCCACCCCTCCGTGTACCCATCCCCCCTCTGCCCCCGCTGCGGCGAAAGGGCCACGGTCCAGCACCAAATGTGGGCTTGTGCAGAGGACCCATTCCCTTCCATTAATTCCTCTGACCAGTGGATGGAGGTGTAGGGCCGCTCGGACCCCCAGCTCCAGAAGGAGCTCGTGACTCGAGCGGCTGAAGTCGTGGCAACCCTCAGGGTTGCGCCCACCGCGCCCTAATCTACTATGTAAATAAAAGTTATTTCTCTCTCTCTCTCTCTCTGTCCGAATAGCCTTCGAAGCGCCTGTGGTGAAGCGCTGGGGGCCGCCGTGTGAGGGACGAAGCTTGTCTCGTATCTGCACTCCATGACCTCGATTTCTCGGTTTTTTGCACAAAATAAAATTCCTCTTCACCACGGCCTGTTCTTGCGATAACTGTTACATACTATTACTTCAGTGTAGGGCTTAGACACAATCAGATCTACGTACGGCCGGCCCATAGCAGAAATTTTTTTTCCGGGTGGGAGGGAAGAGGGGGTTATGGGATTTTCCGAAGGGAACAGAAGCCCATGTTTACGCTCTACCTGAAAAAAATTAAGGGGGTCGAAACGCCCCGCCTACGTTCCTGATGTACGACCATGAAAGATTAACTCCGGAGGGTGAACCGGAGCTGGGCGTCCTTGCTTTCCCCTCTCACCACTGGAATAGGTGGCAGATCGTATTTCTATCCGCTATTAAATTGGGGAAGACCCGTTACATTGTGGTAGGGGAGCCTTCTAGCAACTCATTTTATTGTCCCTGCAATACCGTACTCGCAGGCAACTCATAGTTGGACGTGGCGAAGAGCGGCGTGAATGCAAATCGCGGCGAAGGATCATTAAGGACAATACGACCAGGTGTGCTGTGTGGCCACAACAAATGAAGGTTGTTCCCAGGGCTAGAATGAACAAAAATGAAGAGAAAGCCTCTCCTGATACTGATATGAATAGGTAATCGCCCTTACGTATTTCCTTAAGTATTCACGGCATGCAGGAATTCCCATTTTCTTAAAACACCGCGGTGAACTAAGTGATTTTGAAAACTGATAAAATAATATAATGATAGGGTAGGCGTGCTGCCAAAACAAATGAATTTCGTTCCCCGGAAGCCGAGCAAACATCGAGGAACGGGAAGCGTCTGACACTCATCCTATGGTCAGCATCATCATCAATAATGATCCTGTGTGAACAGGAGACGGATGTTCCATATTGTATACTGCTCAATGGTGAGCTAAATTTTGCAAGCAAATAAAACTAAGCGTAGGGATAGAGTCATTTCAGCGAGCCACGAACTATGATCTCTGCCAAGATGTAGAATTGCATTGAGAGCTGCAGGGGATTACGTAGACAGTAGGCTTTACCGGAAACCATGTTATGTCAATGGACGGCAAACCGAAAAAATCCCTGGGACGGGGTAGTATAGAGCTACGCTGTAAAAAGGGCAGATCAGTCACATATGTCGTATGGATGGGCCATCTGGGAGATGAGTCATACTGGTAACAATATCATACCGTGGGATGGTATGAGACACAGAAGACGAGAAGGAACTAGGTTTATATCTGAGATAAAAAGTTGGATGCTAACGAAAGATCTGGTTCGGAAAAGATAGTGTTAGCAGGATGCGAGGGATACGTTCATACTACTGCTATTTATGGTGGCTGGAGCAGGTAATACAGCTAATGGCGATAATACTGCGTAGCGTAAGCACGCCACCTGTCAGCCTGCGCAGGTTTATCCCCAAATGGCTGCGTGATCATTCCTCCGCTTATCGTGCCAAAAATGAAAGGCCAGGCTTCCTGTCGGGCACTGCGCCAGAAGTCCTTACGAGAGGTTCTCCGGTATGGTGAATCTGTTGCGCACATCTACAATCCTCTGTCCCCACGTGGGCGCATCCACGGTCAAGACGATAGCGGAGAAGTTCGAGCACTCTGCGCGCCGGATCAAGTCTTCCGTGATGCTCCTGTTCTTGAACACGTACAGCTGAAGCCAGAGGATGGCGTCGGGAGCTTTCTCTCTTATTTCCTCCAGAGAAATCGTGCAGAGCGTGCTCAGTATCATCACCGTACCGGCCTCTTGAGACGCTGCGAAGTGAAAAAAAAAACATACAATACGTACGTAAAATACTTACAAGCTAAGCAGTAACCTATAGCAGTAGCAGTCCCTAAGATTACAATGGCATACTACGCATACTATGCATAGTATGCATAGTATGCATAGTACAATGGCATACTATGCATACTACGGATACTCAGCATACTCTGCGCCTTCCTACAGTCTTGATTCGTTTTCCCGCATTCTATCAATCAATCCACACATTCGTCAGACTACAGCATGCTGTCCTAGGTTTATGGCGCTAACAAGGGGTAACAGGCCTTCCTGAAGGGATCAGCGGCAGGGCCAGAGTAGTAAAGAAGGAAACAGGGCAAAATGAACAATAGACAAGACAAAGAAAAAACAGACACTCCTTTGTCTTCTGTTTGCTTTGCAATGTTGCCACATTTTCAACCACGAACTAACTTGCCAAAGTCTCTACCTGTGCCATTTAATGTGCAAGTACAAGGTTCATCGAATTGTGAACCTGTGGTATTTGAGGGTAAGACTTAGAGTGGGACTTGAGCTCAGGTCGGTTTTGGGTCTTCCGTCGGGTGCCCGTCGGCCTCACGTGCAACCAAATCTCTTTTGCTGTTTCTTCAGAGCACAGGGCTGTAGAGAGTGTTGTAAAGAACGTCATTCTGTATGAAACTGAGGAGTTTGTGTGCACCATGTAATATCTTTGTATTTTCAAAGTATGTTTTCTCTTCATTTCTTTTCGCCAGTGTATCCAGCGCCACTGCTTCGCTCTATTCAATTAAATATATTCTGCCTCGCTCTCACATCCACCAGTAAAAGTAGCTATGGTCTGTAGTAGGTCGTTTAGGTGGGACAGAGCGTATTTTTGAATTTCACCATAGATATTTTATCCAGTGGCCTCTAGCTGAACTTTTTTTAGTAGGCAATCGCCCACGTTTGTCCAGAGCTATCATTCTGAGCGACACCCTTCCTGTTGCGAATTCCCGCATCAACCAACGAATGCGCCTCTTCTCTGAAACATTTTCCCCAGGATTGGAAATAAATAAGCCTTTACACACCTGATTACTTCACAAATTTCAGCCCTATGGTTTTCGAGAAAAGCAAGGTCTGAAGGTCTGAGAAAATGTAGATATTAACGTCGAAATTCTCTAGGAATTTTTCTTTCATACACAGATTTAGAAGAATAAATAAATAAATAAAAACCGCACTAGGAAATGCCGACAACTGTCAGCAAATTTATTTTCCGCGAAGTAGTGCTTAAACGTCATAAAATTTTGTACTTCACAATATGCCCTTGTATAAAGTTGCACCTTTTATTACCTGGTTGTTTCCTTATTGTCTAACCTGACTTCGACAAGCGCATGTAGTTGTGTTTTTTTCCTCCGTACCGGGCGCTTACGCCCTTCGAGGCAATTTTAGGGCTACCCCCCCCCCATTCTTTAAGTCGTGGATCCCCATTCTTTAATGGGGATCCACGACTTCCCCATTATTTCAAAATGGTCTCCAAAACCGTATCGCCTGCTTTCTCGCGGGTGTTTGCTATTACAGCACCAGCATTACACTAGTTTACAACTGCTCTAAGTAAGCGTAGGATGCGTATCCAACCTAATTTGCCGTATTCTGTCTGTTAAAAACTGAAATAATTTCTGTTTTCAACACGAAAGTGTTTTGTTCCCCGATACTTGAAGATTTCGCTGACGTCATATCCGTCACGAAAGTGACGCCAGCACAACGAAGCAAGCGGCCTGTAAAAGGTGCACCCCTGCACACAGGGTCTTCTTGCGGGAAAGCGACCTCCAGTACTAAAGAGTACGTTATACTTATCAGTTTTAGTTTTTAGGTTTTATATTTTAACCTGAAAATGTTTTATACAGCGATAACGCACGATTTCACGGGCGTCATATCCATTCCGAAAATCACGCCCGCCAGTATACTTTTGCAGAAGCGACCCGCCACCAGGACGTCGCTCGCCAAGCACACCCACAAGACAACCGCCGACCCGCAAATCATGCTCAGCTGGAGATTTCGCTGCTCATTTTACTTTCGTCTTTCACTAATTCCTATGACAGAGGAAATAAACATAGCTTTTTTTTATGCCACCTCTCGTATATGGACGTTGGGACAACAGCTGGAATTTTCGCAAAATATTGTTACGTGGCGGCAGGACACAGATGAGATGAACGATGGGATTGGGTAAAGCGATCTATTTACTTAATGTACATAGCGGCCATGACACCGACCTCGCGCAAGATGCGTGCCAGGAACGTCGTCGTCGTCGTAATGGTTCTTCGGTCAAGGCGCTGCGAGGCATTGCCCACCTTAGTCCCGCAACATCACCTCCGCCCTCCCCCCCGGCTCGAGGGCGATAGTCCCGGTCGATGCCGAGGCAACTTGAAGATTGCGATGCGGTGAGCGATGCGATGGAAACATACAGTGAATATTTGCCTGCCGCCACCGATGAACATGACATCCCTGTTGATATCTGGCCCCACAGAAGCGATGTCTTCGAGGCAGAAGCGAACCGTCTGCGGAATTCCAACCACGTCGGACGAAAGGGCTGGGGACACGGCGTCTTCTTTGGTCTGTTCTCGTCTTGTATCGGCTGGTCTTCAGTGGCTGCACACGGGCTGGGGACACGGGGCGGGGGACGTGGTCGAAGGCAGGTGGCAGTGGGCTGGGGCTGCCCGACATGGCCGACGTTCCCTCGACGATTTCGCCATAGGCTGAGACGATGCGATGCGGAGGCCAGGATGGGCATGATCCCGCGCACTCCACCAAAATGTTACTTGGCGGCAGGAAACAGATGAGAAGAACGATGGGATGGGGTAAAGCGGTCTATTTACATAATGTACATAGCGGCCATGACACCGACCTCGCGCAAGATGCGTGTCAGGAACGTCGTCATCGTCGTAATGGTTCTTCGGTCAAGGCGCTGCGAGGCATTGCCCACCTTAGTCCCACAACAATATTTTGCCGTGTCAGCGCATTTAAGGCTTGTATGTTTGCTCATTCCGTAAGTGTTTCGAATAAATTGCTACTGTTGTTGTGTACTGTGTTCCTTTCGCGCTTTTAAGAAGCTTCTGCGGGATCTGTAATTGTTGTTCTTTCTAATTCTTGGTTTCTAACTGTATTTGTGCTGTTTTTATTCGTTTTGACGCCTCTTGCCGCGGCCGAAAACTGTGCTTAAACAATAAATAAATAAATAAATAAATAAATAAATAAATAAATAAATAAGTAAATAAATAAATGCCGATTAGCCTGTATGTTGAACGGCAACACAAACATTGCACACGCGAACATACGGGATGGTCGCTCGGAAGAAAAACTAAGTTCTTGACTAGAGAGATTTGACTTGGTGATTTTAACTCCTTTAAAATGAAGTCGGACTGTAGGTTACGTAAAGTAGGTGCTTACTACTGCTCCAGTAATGAGTCCGTGTACTCAGTATGCGCATATGGAGGCTACTTCGGAGGTTGCTACAAAACAACACATCGTTTTGAAACGGCGACATTCGCACTTTGCAAGTTCGTATGACTCATGAAAATATGGTTACTCGCACGAGCGCTTTATAGTGAATGGACTTGAGCGAGATTTGCTACTATTTATTATGAATATTTTTGCAGCGGCATCGCCACCGCCTAACGCAACAACGGCATTCTTTTAGGCGTGGTCGATTTGGTCGACCATGGGCCGATTTGGTCGGCCAACACCGTGTCGGCGAGCTGTCGCCGGCCATGTCATACCGCGCAGACGCCGACTGTTGGCCAACCATCTGCGTCGGCGGGAAATCGGTGGGGCGTCGGTGTCTGCACGCTGTCGGGAGACTTGCTTGTCACACCACGCCGACGACCACGCGACGACCCACTCCACCGCCTCGCCTCTCCGCCGGAGATCTCTTTCTTTCTCTAGTCAAACTTGGAGTATCGCGTCGTCGCTTCCGCGACTGAAGGCTTTCATGCGTACTCGCGTGTGCGCTGCTTGTAGCTTCTTGTTGGATCACTGGCAAAGAAGAAAAAAGAGCTGTGTTTGCTGCTGCCACGGCAGTAATTATACGGATGTGGATGAACCCCCGGCTAAAAGACCTCTGTAGCACGTAGAATATGCGTATAAATTAGTGCATATGTCAGCGGAAATTTAACCTCCTCTAATTGACAAGGCTTTAGAGTGCCCCATGGAACCACATTTTCGAGAAACATGGAGCAAGAAAAGTAAAATTAATTGTTTTGGCTCCAGAAGTCACCCGCTGTTTCGGATAAAATTTTTTATTACGGAGGTAGTTCCTTTTCAAAATCACGCAGAAAATGGTTCGCGAATTGGATACGCAAACGATGCCCCTTAAAAAACCGCTCAAAAAAAAAAAGTTGTCCCGGCGGGGAATTGGACCCGCAACGTTCACCGAGCGGGCGCTACGCGCCCCGCCCTGAAATAGCCGGTGTACTAGATGGAGGCCCATTCTTCATGTCATCCGTCGGTGTTTACTATCTGGTTTACAGAACTCCTGGCTGGTAAACTGAAGTTTCTTAAATAGCGTTTTCGCAGAAAGGTTCCGCGAAGCCCCGCAATAGCTTATACCCATCAACTCTGCCGCTTCGCGAAAGCGCTCGCAAAAATAAGTGTGCCCGGCTGCGACTGCGATTTTGCACTGCCGGGATAGTGCTTGCCGTACTTTGGTTTTACGTTTTACGTGAAATACCCTGGCCGATATTATTCTCTTATTACCCAAATTACCCTACGTAACTCTTCTTCAGCGCGAAACTGACCTTATATTTTCTACAGGTGAGGCGATCGCACACGCATTAGCAGTTTGCAGCTCCGGGGTAGCGGCGGCGCCGAAGAGCAGCGCCGAAGCGTCGAACGCCAAAATACCGATCGCATTAGCGCTAATGTTAAGTTGTATGGGCTTCAGGGACCTTGCGGAGTTTATTAAACTCCATAAACTAACAAAATAGAGCTGCATTCATTGTGGCAGGAATGTTTCCGTGGCGCAGTTGTCACTTCTCGGTCGATTCCCGACGACGCGTCGGGCGACCGGTTCTGTTAGCGTCTTAGGTCGGCAAGTCAGTTGCACACGGCCACTTTCCATCGACCGGCTTGTTTGTGTCGCCGTCGGCGTAGTATGACAACGCGGTCTGGCAACTCGGCAGTTGGCCGATGGTTTGGCGACTCGTCGCTGTCGCCGTCGCGTCGTAATCGCCGTCATGTCGGCCTAGTGCGACTGCGCCTTCAGTAGGAGGAAATCCGTAACTCCGTAAGTCTGAATGTGGTGCCTGCGAAATGACACCACATGATGCACACGTGACTTCTCAGAGAGGCCTGTTGGTCGCAACAATTTCGAACGAAGAATTAAATTGAAACCGTCGGGCCATGGCTTCTTATCAATAAACATCTATGTTACACGGCAATTTTAGTTGAGTTACAAAAATTATTCAAACATTTGTTTTGCGCGTGATCAGATTCGCCTGCGGTTTCATTTTCGGAAAAAATTGAGCAAGCCAGTGAAGTCCGTCACACATGCGAATCTTTTCTATGTAATATTTCTTTCCGCGGACATCCTTCAACAAAGCTATGTCTATTTTTTTCTACATGATCCACAAAACACGATGCAAGTGTGCTAGCGCTTGCAATATGACGGAATTCAAGTTGACAATAATTATGTATGAAGCGCGCGCAACAATCGTGGATTGCATGGCGTAGCTGATCATAGAAATGACGTCCCTTATTCAGAAGTGACGTCAAACCATCTGCGACATTAAGACTATATTCGCATACGTCGTACTGTGACACGTATACATCACTGAGCGGCTGCTTCAAAGACGATAAATTTAGATCTCATTCACACGTTCTCTATGCGGGAATAGAATAAAAAATGTTCTTATTCGTGATCCAGTTTCCTAGTGGAGTGGCAATTTTTGCGTTGTCACTTTGCTGGCGTTTATGCAGCACACAATTGCGTCACTTGGTACACATCCGGCAAAGTGCTATGGAAATTTCTTATAAATTACAACCAACCTGCAACATTCTTCGAGTTTTGTTATTTCACGATGCGAAAGATGACGCCATAACTGTGTATACCCCCTCACGCTTTTCCTTTTAAGTCCCTTGTACCCCTTGTATGTATCCATACTAACAGAAGACAGTAGTATTTTTGCAACGGCACAGAGCATATCAGCTAAAATTGCAGTGACAAAAGCAAGGCAATAAATTCTTTGCGAAAAAAGTGTCGTAAAAATAGACTACATGAATTGTCGAGTTCGGCCAAGCACGCTCGGGAGCTTGCAATATTTGTGAAATTGGGAGCCTTTTTGTGTGTCCGATAATAGCACTGTAAAAGTGGAGGCAACTACGTCTTAACACTCTTACACTCTGGTTCAATTCGTGATTTCGAGTAGGGAATGCGTGATACAACCAGAATTACATACCTCCAGTGAAGACAAGCATACGTTGCCTTCTGTGTTTGAAAATTGAAAAAAAAAAGTACCTGAAAAGTTAGATTTGAACAATGGTAACTCTTTAGTAAAATGCCTTGATCAACCAGACTGCTTCATTCCCCGCCCATGACCATTTTAGCATCGATGATTTTTATTTATTCAACCAACAAAGCCAACTTACCGTTGGCAGTGCCGCATTCTCCGTCTGCGTGTGCCATCTTCTGCATGGCTGATGGTGCGATGCCGACGGGCATGTTCACCTCTCTCCCTAGCATTGTGGTCTTGAGACTCCTGTTGTGCACGTCTACGAGGACACGGAACCGCAGGCGCCACCTACCGCCAAACGGAACAGGAAAAAGACATGCATGGCTGTTTTTCAGGACGGGTTTTTACAGGCGAATATATTTCAAAAACAGCATTCGCCGTTCACGGCCAGTGTCCGAACATCTGTAGTTCCTTTAGCTGTGTTGCTGGAATAAGCCATACAGGAGAGGAGGATAGTGGGGCTTACGGGGGGACAAAGAATTAGAGTTGATGATGATGATGGTTGGTGTTTTATGGCGCAAGGCCAACGAGGGCAAAGAGCGCCACAAAAGTCATTAATTGAAAAGAAGTGATTACCACAAAAGATAGGTATAAAACGTGTAAACCGGACATTGTAAGATAAAAAAAAAGATAATGGTGATGGCTGGTGTATAGGGCCAGATTTGATTATGCATGATAAGAAATGAGGTTTAAAAACTTAATGTCTGACAAATACTTGAACACGCGTTTCACCGAAACCATGGCATCGTCACCCAGAAACAACTATGGGTGTACGGGAATATATTGTCTGTAGAGTTCTCTGAAGTGTTTGTGTCGTGTTGTGTGAAGTGCCTTGCATTGTATGAGTATGTGGACTACGGATAGGCCCTCCCCACACCTGCTACACTGGGGTCTTGGAGATCCCGTGAGCAGGTGCGAGTGCGTTACATGTGTATGGTCTATCCGTACTCTAGCTAAGGTAACTTCAATGTGCCTGTTGTGTGAGTCAGTAGTGTATTGTCCCAAGTGTGGTTTTATGACGTGTAGTTTGCTGTCTGTCTGTTCGCTCCAGTCTGCTTGCCAAGTTTTACGGAGTTGCTGTTTTATGTGTGGCTTGAGGTCTGTGTAAGGTAATGTTGTTATGTTTACTGTGTTTCGGAGTGCAGCATTGGCGGCCATTTCATCCGCCACTTCATTTCCGCCGATGCCAGAGTGGCCTGGCACCCAACACACAGTCACCTCAAGGTTTGAAGAATACGCCACCATAAGTGATTTCAGGACAAGGTTAACTACATGGTTTTTCGATGACTTTCCGGATGATAATGCACGGACGACGCTCAGCGAATCTGTATAGATGATGGATTTAGGATTATTATGTTCAACTATGTGATTTAAAGCCAGAAAGATGCCACATGCTTCTGTCGAAAAAATACTTGTCTTTGCATTCATGGTTCTACCTCCTTCAAAATTGGGTCCATGAGCAGCACAAGACACCGCAGTGAACGTTTTGGAAGCATCACTGAAAAACTCTGCAGCCCTGTATTTATCCTGCAGATGCATAAAATGCTGTTGAATCGCAATTCTTGGTGCCCTGTTTTAATCAAGATGCGTAAAAGACAGGCCACAGAGCACAGGGCGTAGATTCCATGGTGGTATAAAATCAGTGATGGGTGTCTTGTGAATGTCTAAAAAGGGTACCTCATACTCAGAGGCTTCCTCTCTTACCCTAAGTGAAAAAGGCAGAGAGATGGAGAGATTTATGAACAGTTGTTGTGAGGATGTGTTATTAATGGTGGAATTAAAAGGGTGGTCAGTCAGGGCCATGATTTTTGAGGCATACAACAAATCCATGTAAATCCTCTGGTGATAGAGGGACCATTTATCACACTCGGCATAGAGGCTCTCGACTGGGCTAGTGCGAAAAGCACCACATGCAAGGCGAACACCCAGATGCAGCACTGGGTCGAGCATTTTCAGTGCCCTTTTTGTTGCAGACCCATAAATGACGCTTTTATAGTCCAATCGGGACCCACTAGGCTTGTAAAAATACGTAAGAGGAGTTGCTTGTCCGTTCCATAGGACTGGTGTGACAAGATTTTAAGAATGTTGAGAGCCTTTAAACATTTATGTTTCAATTGCTTAATGTGAGGGATGAATGTACGTTTTTCATCCAACACCACTCCTAAAAACTTGTGTTCCTTCCTCACAGGAAGCGAAACGCCATTAAGTGTAATGTCTGGGTCCGGATGGATCCCACGCTTCCTGGAGAAGACAACACAGGTGCTTTTTTCTGGATTAAGTTGAAACCCATTCTTGTCTGCCCAGCTGGCAAGTTTTTTGACAGCGAGCTGGACTTGACGCTCACAGATGGACATATTGCATGATTTAAAAGATACCTGGACTTCGTCTACATACATGGAATAAGAAATGTCCGTGGCAATGCCTTCCCAAGGGAGTTCATTTTAAATATGAAAAGAGTGCAGCTTAAAACTCCACCTTGCGGAACGCCGTTTTCTTGTACATGGACCCTTTAGAGTGCGCTACCAACTCTCACAAGAAAAGTTCTTTCGGAGAAATAACTAGCAAGAATATTCATCATGTTCCCTGAGACGCCAAATGAATTGAGGTCACTGAGGATCCCGTAGCGCCAGGCGGTGTGATATGAATTCTCAAGGTCAAAAAACACCGTTGTGCAAAACTGTTTGTGAATGAAAGCGTCCTTTATGTATGATTCAAGGGCGACAAGTTGGTCATTTGTAGATCGCCCCGCCCTGAAGCCTGCCTGGCAGCCCTCGAGAAGACCGTTGTACTCAAGAAAGTACCCAAGTCTCCTGTTTATCATCTTCTCGAGGAGCTTGCACAGGCAGCTTGTAAGGGCGATGGGCCGATAGCTAGCGGGAGAGGAAGGGTCCTTCCCTTCCTTCTGGAAAGCCACTACTACGGCCTTCCTCCAAGAGCGAGGAATGTGCCCCGAAAGCCATATGTTATTGCATAGATGTAGAAGTGTTTCAAGAGTGTCCGGGTGTAGGTGTTGTATCATGGTGTATGTGATTTTGTCTGCACCTGGAGCTGAAGGCTTACATGTTGACAGGGCTGCTTTCAGCTCATGAATTGAAAAAGGACAATTGTAAGAAGTGTGCGACTTGTTGCTATCACGCAGTGACTTCTTTTCTACGGATGTTTTGTGTTTCATGAAAGTGTTTGTGTAGTGTGATGAACTGGACACGTGTTCGAGGTGTTGTGCAAGTGTGTTAGCCTTGTCTTCCACTGTGTCCCCTGTTGTAATGACCAGGGGAACGCTGTGTGTCTGTTGTCCTTTGAGCTTACGTATGTGTGTCCAGACTTTGTGTGTGTCCGTGTATGAGTTTATGGATGTCAAAAAGGAGTGCCAACTCTCTCGTTTTGCCCCACGACGCACACGTTTTCCAAACGCCTTGGCCCGTTTGAACAGCGAGGAGGTTACTCGATGTGGGGTACTGACGAAGGATACCCCACGCCTTGTTCTGGGCTTCTCGCGCCCGCCTACAGTCCTCATTCCACCACGGCCTCCTCTGGCGTCGCGGGGCACCAGAGGCGTGGGGAATGGACTTTTCGGCGGCGTCGAGGATGTGCGCTGTGAGGAGTTGGGTAGCTTCTTCAACGTATAGGTGTCCTATGGATGTGTGGTGTAGTTTGAATGTCTCTGTAAAAGTATTCCAGTTAGCTCGTGCTTCATTGAACCTATTATGGGAAGATGGACTGCATGGGCCTTTACCTATGTATGTTAGTGAGGTGGGGAAGTGGTCGCTGCCATATTGTTCAGTTCCCACTCCCCACTCGACAAGAGGAAAGAGAACTGCGGAGCCAATAGCCAAGTCAAGACATGAGTATGTGTTGTGACCTATGTTATGGTATGTAGGCTGTTTATTGTTGAAAAGGCATGCTCCAGAAGATGTAAGGAATTTCTCTATCAGGCGACCTCCTGCATCCGTTCTGGAAGAGCCCCAAAGAGAGTTGTGAGCATTAAGGTCGCCTGTAAGGATGTATGGTTCGGGCAGCTGGTCAACCAGCGCCTCGAAGTCGGAGCTCGTAAGTGCAACATCAGGAGGAAAGTAAATGGAGCATACCGTTATCAACCTATTAAATATTATTGTGCGAACGGCTACAGCCTCAAGGACGGTGTTCAAGGTGACAGGGTGGCATGCTAAGGATTTGCGGGCGATTACGGCCCCACCGCCAGAAGAGTGTGTGCAGCCATCCCTGTCTTTCCTGTATACCAGGTAACTATTTAAGAAATTTGTGTGTTTGGAATTCAGATGTGTTTCCTGGACACACATTAAACTTGGCTGATTGGCATGCAGAATCTCATACACGTCTTCAAGATTATTCAGAAGGCCTCTGCAGTTCCATTGAACAATATTTTCTCTTCCCATTATGATGTATTAGAGCTACTGGAGTGTGACTATTTATGTAGGGTCTTTCGGGGCTTGGACTCTTGGACGGGGTTTCTTTACTTCCTCTGGAGGTTTAGATGGAGGGACCCGCTCCTTCCGCTGCAAAGCAGACAGGAAGGGTCCCACATCCACCTCATCATGTGATTTGGAAGGGGTACCCGGCGTACCGGACCCCCCGGACCTGGCACCCTTTGCCGTGCCCTTCGTTTTGGCCGCGACCGCCGAGGGCGTCAGGAGCGCCCCGGGTGGCACAGGCGGAGCGGCGGAGCTGGGAACTTCTGCGGTTTCCTCCGTCTCCATCTCCTCCGGGCCCTCGTGTGTGCTTTCGGCAGGTTGAGAGGAGGATAAAGAGGGTGCAGCATCCCCAACGGACGTGGATGCCACCACAGCCGCTGCTGCCTGAGCAAGCGGCGCGATGGTGGGTTGAGCTGCCGGAGGCAACCCAGGGGGGGGCGGCGGCGGGACCAAGTACGACTCACGGTACTGGGTTCCCGCCAAAACAAGACGCCCCTCCGCCCCACGGCGAGCTGCGTCGGCGTACTTCCCCAGAAGAAAAGAGGCGAACCTCTTCTGCGCCTCTGGGAAGGTGATGTTTTCCGTTACCTTGACATTAACTATCTGCTTTTCCTGCTTGAACTTTTCACATTTTCGCGAGTACGCTGCATGGGGTCCCTGGCAGTTGGCACAGGTGAAGGTTTCGCATTCACAATTTTCTGAGGGATGGTCATGCTGACCGCACTTAGCGCAGGTAAGTCGGCCACGGAAAGAGTTTGTGCCATGCCCGAACCGTTGGCACTTGAAACAGCGCCGTGGGTTCGAGATGTACGGGCGGACTTTGGAATGTATATACCCAGCATTTATAGATTCTGGAAGAGTGGATCTATCGAATGTCAGGATAATGTGTTTAGTGGCTATTTGTTTCTCATCGCGGCGTATGGATATGCGCTTTACAGCCGTGACACCCTGATCCTTTAAGCCTTCCAAAAGGCCGGCATCAGTTTCGGAAATGAGATCTGCCTCAGAGATCACACCCTGAGAGCTGTTGAGGCTTCGGTGGGGTGTGACCCTGATCTCCAGATCTGCCATGCGGGTTTGTATCAGGAGGATTCCGCACTGCTGCTGAGTTTTTACTTCAACTAGTACTTCGCCTGTTCGTAGTTTTTTTGCCTGGAACGATTTGCCAATGATTCCTTCAAGGAACTTGGAGACGAGGAATACAGACTGGGAGGAGACGGGTTTAGATTTATCTACTGATTCACGGACCAAAAAACGGGGACAGTTGTCAGGTTTTGGAATGTGGATTGTTGGAAGGGATGGAAAGGAAACTTCGGTGCGGCCCCTTTTCGGGGGCCAATCACGTCTGGGGGGGGGGGGGGGGTTTGAATTATCCATATGGCATAGGAAAAAGCAGGGAGACGGGGGTACTTTCTCCTTTTACCTTACCCTGGTAGTCAAAGAGGTCCCGGAGCTCCCTGCCTGGTAGACAAGCAGGGAGCCCATCGGCCGGAGCTTGACGAAGGCTCCGACGGCCACCGTTTACGGCTTCTACCCTTCAACTTTAAACACCTCGCCACGGTTGGACACGGCTTATTTTGGGAGCTCGTGGTCCGCGGTGTCGCTGCTCACCGTCACCATGAATAATCAAGGTGGCCCGCGCGGGGAGAATTAGAGTTTTCGTGCTCCCAGATTTTACCAGTGTTACTACAACCTTTAGAAATCTTCTGCCGTCATAGACAGCATAAACACTCTTTTTCGTTTAAACAAGGTGTGAGCAGCAACAGCTAATGCATTTTTAAGGATGCAAATGTGTTTTACAATTTCGTTCCTAATAAATAAAAAGGATTGCCGTAATTTAAAAATGGCCTCTTGATTCCCTGCGCGTAACATGCCAAAACGCTCTCAGTATCAACGACAAGGTGTGGCTCGGAAAATTATACTTTGTATATTTACTGCTTACAGCGTAACTTGAAGCTGTCCCTGTGAGCTAAAAAACGGTCTACTTCTAAGGTACACATAAGTCAATTACGTTTGAGATGTAATTCCTAGACAGCAATGTCACCACGTGAACATTGGGTAAGTGTCCTATCTGCGGCGTAATTAAAAAAACTCCCAAGCATTTCCCCGAGGGTGAACATGGTTAAGTGCGAATGCACGGGGTGATGCTATGAGGGGGAGTAAAGTTAAAATCCGTTGGCATTCGCCCGTGAGCGCGCGCGAGCCGACCCACGGAGGTCTGGCAGTTTATCGCTGCATATATAGGGGGGTACGCCGCGCCGAGCGCGCCGAGCCAGGTGGCTGAGAGAGGAGGCGAGCGCAAGGGGAGAGGGACAGCGGCGCACGGCAGCTGCAGCCGAGCGAGGGGGAGAGGAGAGAGTGTGACGTCACGGTGGAGAGAGAGGCGCGCGGCAGCTGCTGGGGAGAGGAGGCGCGCTGTGACGTCATACCATGACGTCACGGCGCGAGGAGCGGTGCGGGGAGCGGCGCGCACCCGCGCAGCCACGGCGAGGAGGCGGAGCGAGCGCGGTCACGTGGTGAAGTGACGTCACCGCGCCGTTGCTACCGACGCTCCTCTCCGCTCCACGCCGTTGCTAGGGAGAGGAGGACTGCGGACGCCGCCGCCGCCGCCGGCGGTGGAAGGTTTGGGGTAGCTTATAAAGTGCATTCGCACTTAAAAGACCCCGCCTTTTCCGGAAGCTCTCGAGTCTACCATTCGATAGTAATAACTTCTTTGGAGTTATCATCCGTAGGCAGTTATCACCCGTAGGAGAGCGAAGGTAACTATCATGCTTCCTTTCGTAGTATGGCTGGAGCAATAAGTGCAGCGGGGTCGGTTCCTCAGAGCGGGCGCTCTTCGCTTCAGCGCAGGCACTTCGCGCAGCACTAGTCGCGCCGGACACACTACAGAAGCAAGAGCAAAAGTTCCCCTCGCTCTCATTAGCCGCGCAACCAGCCGACAGTGGCAAGCGCCGTGCCCTTGCTCGGCCGCGCGCCTGCTCCTGCCACGGTCGCCGTGGCCCACGAAATTCTGATAAATACTGTACTTCTTCCTGTAGGAAAGCCGTGTTGTGCATTCGCCAGAAGATGAAAATCTTCGCAAAATGAGATCATGCGCCCATAAATGTGTTTCTCGAGTATACAGGCCACGGAGGAAAATATAGCAATGGGCCTATATTTTTCGCATTGGTCTTTTTTGTCCTGTTTGAAGGCAGGTCTAATCAATGCAATTTCCACTCCTTTCGAAATTTTTCCTGTTTCTAGTATTCTTGAAAAAATGTACTCAAGAAATGCTTTCAGCTTTTCGAAATGCACAACCAGGTCTCTAATTAGGATTCCGTCATAACCTGGCATTCCTTTAATAGGAAATGTTCTAAATATCTCCCATATTTCTTGCTTCGTTATTTCAGGTAGATAAGCTGAACGCTTTTAGGACTGTATATCTGTGACTGTTGTACGATACTGTGACTTCTCGATTGTCTGGTCGTGTCCGCAAAACAATCATTGAATTCATTGGCTAATTCGTCAGCTTGTCTTTCAGGGAAGTTGATCGTAATAACCTCGTCTATGCCATTTATCGGCTTTCTGCCCGTTAACGAGTTTAGTAATTGCCATAATTTTCTTATATCTTTTCGGCAGCTAATTTAGTTTGTTTTCATAATATCGCCAGCCTTAATTTGGCCGTCAGTTTATTTCTCATTTGCCTCGATACCTGTTTTAAAATTTCATCAGCTGGGTGAGCTTTACTTGGGTGAGTTCTCTATTATTTTTTAAAATAGATCTTTACCCGTGTTATATCCTAGCGATAATCAACATTACCGTTATTATTATTGTCATTATTATGAGAGATAGCATAATTACACTGGTGATGCTAGATTCAGGATAAATGTCTCTTTCAAAGGCAAGCACCAATTCCTACGATATATGTCACCATAATCCAGTTCTCCACCTCCCCCTTTCCTTTGCTAAACTTTCCTCCGGTCTCTCCTGGTTGTCCTTGCGTTACCACGAAATACCCAGCTGCAATAGGTGAGAGCCAGGGCAGCACAAAGCACTGACCTTAAGAAGGCCTCGACGTTTTCCCGCAAGGTCTGTTCCATGTCAGCGCCGCTCTCGTAGTAATCCCTCACGGTAGCGTCCAACTTGAGCAGGGCTATGCGGTGCAGATCATCCACTGTCACGATGGTGTTGTTAGCAGGTCCATTTTTTATCTGGCTGGTGTCCCCGGCGCTCTCATTGTGCGCCCCGTGGCTGTCGACCAGCTGATCTGGATCAGAAATCATCACACACCGTACAGTCAAACAACATGCCGACATTCCCACGCAGCTGCTCAGGCTGCTTCATCTCGCGAATGTAGACATATTAAATATGTTAGAAAGGACAACTTACATGTCAATACAAGATAAGAAACAGCCCCCACAAAAAAGCCAGTAGGTATGAACGCCGAGGTGCTTCGCCTCATGGCAAGATACACCCTCCTGAAGTGCTTAAAACTGACAGGTTCTCGTTCTGGACCTTAAATTTAAAGACAGCAAATAGGGAAAGGGAAAAAAATCGGTTCACAATAATCTTAATGATGGTGGGCGCCCAGAAAACGCGTCATGTCTAACCATCGGTTTGTTTTTTAGTTTTGCCATTGCTGTGAAGTGAGTAACGAGATTCCAGGTGTCATTTCTGCCCTGTCTTTCCCGCTGCCTTCTCGTCTAGTATGATTAAAATGAATCTTCTTGTCGCTTAGTTCCTGACCTTCCCACCTTTTGAAGTCTCAATGCTGGTATGAATTGTGTGTTTACAAATACATTATGTTTGAACAAAATATCCGTACAGAAGGCTGTAAAGCATTCGTGAAGACGTGGGCAAGGAAGTAGTCGGGAGTGGTATTTTCGGCCGTTTAGGACATTTTCTTAACGATGCTTAGACACTATGACTGCCTACAGTGAACTTTCTGCTTACAAAGTTCACAAGCTTTCTCCCGCGGTTCGGGACATTTAAGCGACAACCTAAATGTAGGAATTCAACGACACTATCAAATCCCGAATATTTGTTGATATGTCAAGCATGCCGATAGCTTCCAAGCTGTTCAAAAAGCGCGGACATGTATTTTGCAAACTGGTTTCTGATGTTCTCATTTAAGCGCTGATTAAACAAATATAGAGCGAGCACTTTCCACTACCATTTGAAAATCCTTTAAATGCCCAATTATTCACAAATCTTCTTTAACCACTTATTATCGCAGGAAATAGTTAGGTAGCCAGAAATATTCGGTTTTAATGCCCCTGTTTCTTATGCTATATATTTATGGCACTTTTCCCCTATTGCACGTAGAGTATTACGCTGGGAACCATGCTACAGCAAAAGCCGAGTTGTTGTTTTCATCGCGGATTCACTCTTGCCTTCTTATCGTAGTTTGTATTCAAGGTATAGCTTGGTGGAGCACCTGACCAGATCCGTGGTTTAACTTACATGAACTGAAACAATAATTTGAACATTTTACAGGAAGCATTGGAAGACGAAATTACTGTGTAATTTGTGAGTCTCAATAGCAGTAATTCGACTGCTTTCGGGGGTGTTCGCATAAAGGCATAATCTCCATCGTCATTCCCATTCTCGGCCCATTCTGACGCAAACACTCTATTTATTATTGCTCAACAAAGGCGTCTGAAGTAATACGTAGGAACACAAAAAGTACCGGTGGTTTACAATGGAGGCAACAGAAATTAAATTTGAAATTCCTGCGCTATCGACATGTTTCAGCATATGTAAAAGATTGAAAACACATATATTGAGGCGGAATATTGCCGCTAACCATGTATAAGTTTATTGTTTTATTTTGCTGCTTGGCCATGCCGGGCTGTGTTGTCTGCGTCCCAAGCGAAGCGTAGCATTCTTTATTTTTATGCCGCACAGGCTATCACATTCAGATAAGCCGACTGTCTCGCCCTAACGTCACTAGCCCCGAATGATCTTCTTTGATCTACAATGTTCTGGATGTAAATCGACGGTTCCAGAAACACTCGCGCCAAGGGATAAACGCCTGCAGAGCAGACAGCATGCCATTCGAATCGCTGACACTAGTTTACGCACGTCACGTCGTTGATTGCGGTATCACCGCCTTGTATTCTTTGAGTTTTTAGGGAAGCACAAGTTCGCTCCAATAAACTTGTTTTTCTTGAAGACAACTGCCTCGTCTTTGGCAACGTGACAATATCGTAATTAACTGAGCAGCATAGTCTCTTGAGTTTGTCAAAATACGGTTGCGAAAATATCGCCATGGTTCTCCGGGGCACGGAGGAAGACGGCGAAGAAGACAGCTAGATGCCGCGGAGGGGCTGAGCTCGCAGCACGCGATCAGAGCTCGCTTCTCGCGGCACGAGGGTTTTTTCTCGCGCAGTACAACATCGAAGCCCGTCTTGCGTTTCAGTTTCAGTTTCAGTTTATTATTCATTCCAAAAAAGTAGTACAGTAATATTATTATACAGACGAGGGTCCCAAAGTTAAAAACTGTAACGGTAAAAAACTGTAAAAACTATAAAAAAAAGAAATAGTTAGCGGCGCCCGGTTTCGATCCCACGACTCTCTGGCCGCAACGGGAGGTACGCGGTGCTCTTCCCACTACGCTACAAATCCGGAACAGGAGCAAGTGCTACGAACGCGCCTTATGTCCTTGACTCATTCAAACTACGTCAAGAAGCTACTGATACAACGAAGGCACGCGAAGCTGAAAGTCAACGGAAACGACGAACTGAAAACTTTAGAGGGGGATGCTCAATTTCCCGTGGGAAAGCTGTGGCGGGAAGCGCCACGGGCCTTGCAGCTCAACCAGCCCCGTCCGCAGCGCCTCTGATGCTGATTGTGGCAGGATGCCCCAAGGGATTGGCCAACCAAAGAACCCATCACGAGATAGGTTCGCGTTCAACCACCGTCGTCATCTTCCCGTAGGGGAACCGCCGAAAAAGAAGAAGAACGAGAAGAAAAAGCTGCGAAGAGGAGGGCGTGTACATTGCTCTCAGCCGGTGCACCAATGTAAACAACCTTTACCTCACCAAAGCTGACGGAGACTACCGATTCTACTACAGAGACAACATCGACAAGAACATGATGGACGAGTTTTGGCGCCTCGAGAACCACCGCCTACTCACCGTAACACAACAGCACTTGCGTGCCTTTGCCACCAGTGTGGACCCGGACGCGGAATTCGCTCTGGCGCTAGTAAAAACCAGATCACTCAACATAACGGCAACACAATGGAACCACACGGAACCGCCACGATGCTTCGCATCCTCATCAGGGTTCCCCGCGGGAAGATGGTGTAATTTTTTGTTCCTCACTGAGGACGTGCTCTATTTGTGAGTTATCGTGGTCAATAACCATAATGAAAAGTTGCTTGGATGCCTCATGTATGCATGGCGCCCACCTAGCCTTAAAGGAGCCATGAAGAGAAAACACAAGTTTTGTTCATTCAAAAGATTGCCTCGTTAGAATGATACTGACACCCCTTTTAACGTAAACTTCGCTCAAATAAGCTACATAATTAGGAAAAAAGGGAATGGCCATGCGACCCAGCAGCTCATTTCTCGCAACAGAACCTATGATGTCATTCGAGCCAGATCTGCAATGGGCGGAGGCCGGCAGAAGCAGACGCAAATTAGGTAGAGCTTACACTCTAGCCGAACGAGCGATTTGCGCTAAATTTAGAGCACATTCTTTACAAAGCAATAAGAATGATGGGACAAACAGTGGAAGTTACGAAAGCACATGTAAACATAGAAGTACTGATGCGTACTGCTGTTCGTACTGCGCACAGCATGCTTGGTTTAGCTGCACACCACTACGGGGCTTGGGGTTGTCTAAGACGTCACTGGCCGATTGACGCGAGCAACGGTGTCGTACGTGACCCCATTTGTCGAGCGAGCACTGTTTCAGGGAACGAATATTTTCTCCCAGAACAAAAACAAGCCAGGTTTAAATACGGGCAAAAACAAACGAAACGCTTGCCATGATATGGTGGCGCCATCTAGGTTCGGGTAACGTGAAGAAACGCGGGAACAAACCAACATCGCTGTACAGGGTGGAGACAACCTTTGAACGGTCCCGTGCCGCCACAATTGGGCCAACGTGCTCAACGCGTTGATCTTTTCGTTTCCCACGAGACCTAGCAACGCGAAACAGACAATATGATTCAAACATCTTCATTATACCGCGTTGCGACGATTATTTTAGCGGGGTTTTGACACAATGACTTGCTTCGGTGGCGAGTGAGCGACCCAAAATGGCGGCGCCAGCGTATACGTGTCTCTACCCTGTACGGCGGATGCGTGAATGAAGGTATTCTAGGCTGCAGAGCGGTCGGTTCCTGTGATGTCATTGCAGACCCCGAAAACAAACGATTTACCGGGAAAATCAAAATTTTAACCTAAATTGTTTAATTTTTCAGTGAATAAAGCACCGTTTGTATCCGGACAAGCGCTGGGGGCACTATAAAACACGAAATCTTTCGAATAAAACCAACTTGCATTTTCTCTTCATGGCTCCTTTAACTCTTGGGACATCTCGGAGGTGGCTGCTTTAAAGTAAATACGCAGCCCTTTCGGAACTACGTCACTTGTGCGTTACAAAATAAGGGTACTAACATGACACTGATATCGTACTCGCTTTCCGACCATTTTTCTAGCCTTCAAAAAATGTTTTTACACGGTTGGTCTGCTCTGACCACGAGACTCACCTGATTCTAGTCAGTTCCTTGGGTTTTGCTTCACGACCGCCGAGGAGTTCCTTCGCAAGTTGTAGCGTGGCTCCGATGGAGCCTGGGCTGAAGCCTGGGGTGCTGCCACTAGTTCTGATGGAAACTGGGCTGAAGCCTGAGGTGCTGCCGCTTGGTCCGATGAAGCCTGGGCTGAAGCCTGGGGTGCTGCCGCTGGGGAGGCCGGTGCTGATGGAGGGGAAGTCGGAGCCGGTTCAGCCGCTGTCTGGCCGGCAGAGCGCTGCTGCCACGTGTCGTCTCCGTGTGCGTATCATCGGCGTAGGGTCTGGTGAAGGTGGCTCGCCATGATGGCCACACCCTCAAAACGTGGGTGGAGCCCGTCAGCGGCTAGCACCCGAGCCGGCGGGAGCCACTGGAAGCCGTGGTCGAGGAGGAAGAGGCCCCTCGTTTGCCTGCAATGCCGGCGAAGAAGGCCGTTGACTTGGCATTGGCTGCAGCAACTGAGCATTGCATCTCAACCCCTGCTTTCACTCGTCTTGCAGATTACTCGCCGCTCGCTGGCGACATCGTCCAAATCACCGACTATAACCGACGGACTATCTACTGCCGTGCTGGCCACGGACAACACAGCCTACGTCACTGTTCGACAACCGATGGCCACTAGGGGCGGCTCGACATAAGAAGCCAGCCGGGACTGGGAGGCCTCACTTGGCAGCGGCTGCAGCAACTGAGCATTGCATCTCAACCCCTGCCTTCACTCGTCTTGCAGGTTGGGTATTGTTTATTGTTTTTGAGCATTGGCGTTCTTCTCTCTTGCATGGATCATTGCTGCTGCTGCCGCTGCTGCCAATGAGTGTCTTTTAGTTGTTGCTGAAATTGTTGCTATGAATCCTGACTTAGCGAAGGCGCTCAAAGAAATGATTGATTGATTGATTGTGGGGTTTAACGCGCCGACGCAACGCAGGCGATGAGGCGCGCCGTAGTGGAGGGCTCCGGATTAATTTTGACCACCTGGGGATCTTTAACGTGCGCCGAAATCTCGTACACACGGGCGTTTTTTGCTTTTCGCCTCCATCAGAAAAGCGGCCGCCGCGGCCGGGAATCGAACCCGCGACCTCGTGCTCAGCAGCGCAACACCCTAGCCACTGAGCCACCGCGGCGGGTTCAAAGAAATACGCGATGATTTCAAAGAAATGCGGGCTTCGCTCGAGAGGGAATTTAGAAAGGACAATAGAGATGTGAAAAGTAGTTTAGACACTTTGAGCAAGAACCTTGTCAACATGACCAGTGAACTGAAAGAAGTTCAAAAAGAAAACGCCCAGATTCGAGCTGAAAACGCCTCTCTCGTTTTGGAATGTGCCGAACTGAGGAAACACGTGCTAGAACATGAGTACAGGATTTTAGATCTAGAGCAGTACTCGCGAAATAGGAATTTGGAAATTAAAGGTACTCCGGCCTCTGACGATGAAAACTTGTCCCATGTTCTCGTCAAGATTGGCGAAGCCATAGGGGAGCCAATCTCAGATAGCGATATTGACGTCTGTCACCGAGTTCCGACAAAAAGTGCATCGCAGACGAACGTTGTGGTTCAATTCCTGAGCCGATCCTAGCGAGATGCAGTTCTCGAGAAAGCGAAAGAATCGCGCTTTTCGACCAAAGACATCGGCTATGCGCAGTTGTCCGCAATGTGCATCAACGAACACTTGTGCCCGGAACTAAAACGACTGTTGGGCATGGCTGTGGCAAAAAAGAAAGAAAAAACTGCCGCTTTGTGTGGACCAAGGGTGGAAAACTTTTTACAAGGAAGTCAGAATCTATACGAACGCTACGCGTTGGGTGCGTCAGTGATCTAGAGAAGATAAACTAAATATCTATAACTTGTAGAAATGACCTCCCCTTTCGACAGCACAATGAATAACTCTTATCTCACACCAGGTGAAGTAGGCCTTCTACACGCTAGACATGAAAATAACATGTCTTTTATTCACCTTAACGCTCAATCTGCAAGAAATAAACAGGAAGAAATATTTGCACTGATCGCTACGCTTGGTTTCGAACCTGATGTCTTTTTTATGACTGAAACGTGGTACCGAAATGACTCTGATGTTCTTACGCCGCCAGGCTACACAACTTATTTTATGAATCGTCTTTCACGATTAGGAGGAGGCATAATGCTGATGGTGAAAAAAAACGATAACTTGCTGTCTCCTAGAGCCGTACACGTGTGTTACGTACGGTTATGAAATATTGACTGTCCAATGTAACGATATTGTTTTTTGTGTCTTATATCGGCCCCCAGGAGGAAATGTCCCAAATATTGTTTCTTTTTTTGACAGATATTTAGCGTGGAACAATGAAAATGGTTTTAAGTTATTCCTAGCGGGAGACCTGAATATAGACCTTCTGCAATCTTCAGCACCTAAAGCCTAGCTGTGTAGAACCCTAGAAGTTAATGGTTTTTATAACGTAATAACTGTACCAACACGTATTCAAAATGGTACGTCGACATTAATTGATCTATTAATTACTAATATTAACGACGCAGATCTCTTGTCTGGTGTTGTCAGTGCCCATATAAGTAATCACCTCCCTATATTTCTTATCACCAGCTATAGCATGTGGGAAAGACGAGCCATAAAAAACAGCCCCATTAAAATTAGAGATATATGTGAGACCACCTTAGCCGCCTTTCCCAATGAATTATTGTTAGTGGATTGGTCAGATGTTTGTTGTGATAGTGAGCCGGATACCACTTATGAACGCTTTCATGAAATATTTAAAGCAATTTATGATACATGTTTTGTGTACAAAACTCTGAAAATTTCAAAAAAATGCAAAAAACCTTGAGTAACGGAAAGGTGTCTAAAAGAAATACGCACTAGAAACAAATTCTACAAGCTCTTTATACGCAGCAAAAACCAAGAGGCATTAAAACATTTTAAGGCTCAAAGAAACAGGGTAAATAGCCTTTTGCGGAGTGAAAGGAGACGCTAAATGTATTGTCGGTTTAGCAAGGATGTAATGAAAAAAACTGACAGTCTGGAGGCGACTAAATGAATTTCTCAGTCGCGGCGGCAGTGAAGCACACAGGCTAACGGAAATCAACGTAGACGGCAAATTATTTTCAAACAGGGTTCTAGCAAATTTCTATAACGAATATTTTGTTTTTTTAACAAACACTGTACATAATTCTGACTGCATGCAGTATTTAGGTCTTCAGCAGAAAGAAAGCGCGTTGTTGGCTTTTAGAACCGCATATGAAAGAGTTAACATTTTTGCATCCATAAAAAACAGTAGCTGCTGTGACGTGGATGGATTTAAAATACGGCCAATTAAGCACGTCGTATATCCACTCGCCCCTGTATTGGAGAACCTATTAAACTGCCTATTTTATTCGGTAAAGTTCCCAAAGAAGCTACAGGTTGCTAAGGTTATAGTCCTGGACAAGGGCGGGGACAAAAACATCTTCTCAAACTACAAACCTATATCAATATTACCTGTATTTTCAAAGGGCTTAGAAAAACTAATCCACGTCCGTATGACATCTTTTCTCAAGAAACATAACATCATTACAAATTCGCAGTTTGGTTTCACGAAAGGTCTCTCAACTGAAAGTGCTCTTTTGGCACAAAAAAAATTATTTTGGATTCATTTGAGCTCGAGCTATGTACATTGGGTCTTTTTATCGATTATTCCAAGGCATTTGACCGGATAAACCACGTCACGTTGTTAAAAAAGCTGAGTCATTATGGTTTTCGTGGTTTATTTCTAGAATTACTTGAGTCGTATCTAAATTGTCGCCAGCAGAAAGTAATTATTAACAACCATGCGTCTGATCTAAAAGAGATAATTGCAGGAGTGCCGCAAGGAAGTATTCTCGGGCCTCTATTGTTTTGTATATATATTAATGATCTCGTGAACATTGAAGCTTCAGTTAATTTTGTTATCTACGCTGACGATTCCACTATACTGCTAACCGGACGAAACCCCAGTGATTTGGTTATTAAGGCAAACCAGGTGGTAATCAAGTTAGCACCCTAAAGCGGGGCAAATTCACTTGTGATAAATGGTACTAAAACAAAGGCCGTTCTTTTCAGGCCTAAAAATCGGAAAATAGACTCGCTGCCTGCCTTACAACTTGAAAATTCAGATATTGAAATTGCTCTTGTGGTTAAGTGTCTGGGTGTATTGTTCGAGGAATACATGTCTTGGGATACGCAGGTAAAATCTGCAGCTGCTAAAATTTCTAGGGTCTCGGGTATACTTTGCAAAGTACAAGTTTATTTGCCAAGGAGTGTGAAACTTCTTATTTATAATTCTCTATTTATGTCGGTCTTGAACTACTGCTATCTGGTGTGGGGGACGACGACTGGTTCCAATATAAGTCAACTACACAAAATACAAAAAAAAAGGCTGTCCGAGCTATCATGAACGCGCCATTTGACAGTCATACTAAACCACTTTTTAAAGAACTGAATTTATATCCGCTCCCTGACATTTACAAAAACACACTAACGAAACGTTTTGAAATCGGAGTTAAAAGAAAAAACGATTTTCTTACAACTACATCCAGGTTGACCCTGAAGAATAGTATACGTGACACACGCTTTCGTGAAAACTGGAACGTACCACGCAGCCGAACAAACTACGGGGACCAGATGTTACGCTTTTAACTGCCACACGTACTAAATGAATAACCATTTTATTCTTTGCACATTTTATCTGGACGTTTGCAGTGCGCGTATATTTTTCTATGGATTGTGTTTTTTCGCTCGGAAAATCACCCCATAGGCTATTTCGGACGTTTCCGTTCGATGTTTTCTTGTTTTTTATATCTTCTAGTGTCTCCTGCGAATGCTATACATAATTTCTTTTTGTGTTTCACCTGTATTTTTGACACGGCTACTGGAAACTTTACAGTGCGCGTATTTTTTGTTTATTTATGCCTATGCTCCAAAATTACTGTTTTTCCTTCGTGTTTTGACGTATTGTGACGAGCGTAGTTGTTCAAGATGTTTTTAATTACGGTTTGCTTTTTCCGTGCTTTTGCGTGTATATTTGTGATGAGTGCAATTTTTCAAAGATGTGTTCTGCATGCTAAGTTTACTTTCAAATTGCATACTGCTTTATTGCTTTTCAAATATTGTTGTCTTGCCTCCTGCCAAGTGGACAGGGCAGTGGACGCCTTCAAGCCCGTTCTAGTGGCTTTTTGTTCATTGCCCTCAGCATCTGTATCGCCTGATGTTGATGTTGAAATAAACTTTGATTTGATTTGATTTGATTTGAACCGGGCAGCCTCCCTGTTGCATTTCCCGAAGGAACGAGTGTTCGTTTCGCCCCGGCGGCGATTCATGGAGTGGGGCAGTATTATGGTGGCATACACCCTCTTGATGCTCGAGAAGTCTCTAGCGATGACGTCCAAAAAGTTGCGATAGCGCCCGAACGCCTGTCCCGCTGAGGACTTGGCCACATCGTTGGTGCCGACATGTAGCACGATGGCAATTGTTGTCTTTGGGACGAAGCCCAGCAGGGAGTAGACGCCGTAGATTTTCGCACCGGATTGAGAGATGAACGCTGGCGTTCCTTTCCGCCCTGGGTGGAAGTGGTTGTGCAGGTGCTTGCAGTGCGAGTCTCCAAGGAGAACTGAAGTAGGTAGGTACTTTGCAAATTTCAAACTTATGTTTTTCGCGTTGACTGTGCCTCTAGCCATTGCGGTAAAGTTAAGAGAAAAAGTTCCTGGCTGTAAGGTTATCTGTACGATAGAGAAGTCAGACTGAAAAACATAACAATATTTATTCTAACGTTTCGACCGGGGGGCGGTCTTTTTCAAAGATACAAACAGTGCAGATCAGTTGGGTTTATATACATTTAAGTTGTGGGCGGGGCAAGAAGATGTATCAAGCAAACAACGTAGGCTCTACGCGACACAAAATGCATACAAAACCGCAGAACGCAAGGGGTGGGAAAAAAAGGGGGGCCGTTGTAGTGGTGCCAGGGAACAGAGGGGAAAGTAAGCCTAATCAAGGCAGGCGAGGCTATAGGATAAGAGGAAAGCATTGCAAAGTACTGAAGTCACGTAGGGAAAGCAAGAAGGTGAGAACTAAGGAGGGTCTCGTTTCCTGCTCATTTGTTGACCTGTTTCTGGCGGCAAGTGCCTGGTAGGGCAACCTGCAGGGTGTGGGACTTTCAAAAATACAGAAAATATGCAAATAACCAGAGGAAATTGACTGTTGAAGCGGGATTCACACGACGGAGAAACCCTCTCTTTTTGGCCCGCGGGACCCACTCACGTGACTGGTTTTAGTCTCCGCCCCTCGGTGGAGATAGCCCGCGGACGCTCCGGGAAAGAAAATGCCTCCGCGTGTTTTCGCTCGACGGCGGTGGCCCTCGGCGGGGGAATGGAACCTGTTCCTCGGCGCTGTCGTCTGCTAGTCACTCCGCGTAGCTCCGCGCGTGTGGATGCGCCGCCAGGCCGGATAATCGGGCCACGTGCTGTTGACGTCACATATCCGTCCGCCTCCGCGCGCCTCCTCCTCCGTCGTGTGAATCCCGCTTGAGGATAATAGGGTGGGAGAGCCCAGAGGTAATTACGGATGCCTAGTGCAAGCAGTAACACACTGAAGCACACACACACACAAAGGAAAAAAAGTAAAAAAATAAACCGAAGGAGGGAAGAGGGGGATTGAGATTAGCGGGAGGGGTGGGGGAAACCGCACGTGGGGAATGCGGGAATGAAAGAGTTTTGAAAAAAAGACCCAAGCGACTCATGGTTTCACATGACGTGAAATCGCGGAAACGTTTTCCTGCGTAAAAAAGTGATAGCAGTCCAAGAGGCGTCCACGAGGTCATGCAATGCAAGGAAAATACATTGCAAAGTAGCGCTAACTTAAGCTTGATCACATAAATACCAAAAGATAAATAGAAATAAGGCTAAAACACATAGAAAAAAGGAGACATACAGTGCCACATGAAGGTTTTGAACAGCATTCACGCAAGATCATATTTCTTTAGATACCCGCATACAGACACACAGAAAAAACTATAAACAGAACGTCACCTTAAAAAAGACAAGCGGTTTTATCTACCCGATAGCAATTGTTCAGTGCAAAAGGACACAAAATAATAAACATACAAATAAAAAAATTAAAAAAATATCAAGCAAGGGGAACTTTGGTGAAGTCGATGTACATTCGTGCCTGTGCGGTACGGCAACTACACCCAAGCAATACACTGACACAGTACAAAGTACAACACTATACACAATTTAAAAAAAAGAGAGAGAAAAGAAGAAGTAAGAACGCTTCTCTTTCTGAACAAAGTTTCTGACTTGCTCGCTGCATCGGCCTTCTCCAGTGCCTGATTGGGCGAGCAAGACAATCGGCCTGTGTTTTCATTTATGCCGCTCAAGACAGTATTAAACATGTAAATAAGGTACGATTCACGGGCTTCACGATCATAATGCGTTTTGAAATTGGACTGAAGCACCGTGGCTGTGAATGCGGGGAAAGGGTGGCCTAGATTATTTACATGTTTAGATAGAGGAAGGTGTGGTAGGGGGATCTTGACAGTTTATCGAACGCCGTTTTATCGAAAGCCATTTTAACGAAGCCATTTTATCGAACGCCGTTATATCGAACGCCGTTTTATTGACGGACGTTTTATCAAAGCCGTTTTATCGAAAGTGTTTTTTTTTCCGCTCTTGTAACAAAATTTGCAGTACGTTTTTTAGTTTCCTCCCCGCTGTGTAATTTGAAAATCCTGTCTCCGAAGCGAACCTATTTAACAGAATTTGTAGTCTTTGTACTAGTTGGGTTTTATTTCCAGCGAGCTGCCTTTTTGTTGTTGTGATGCGCGAATAATTATTTCGCCGCGTATGTTCTACGTCAGTAAGGCACTTCTTGGCGCTTGTGAGTCCAATGTCAAAAACCTAACCGGAACGCCAGCAAAAGTCTTTACAGATTTCTGCCTTCCTAATTCTTAATTGGCCCTGAGTTCAGTTGCTAAGAGGTTACCAAGCCTTGTCCTACTGTTCTCGATGCTTTGCTTAGAACTAACGAGGAAAAAGTTAGTTACAAAATTAGTCACCATACTACAGGTTGGTTCGTTTTGATCTCTCCCCGCCTCGTTGCATCCCAGCATGTGTGAGGTTTTTAGCCCATTATCTTTTACCTTTTTATCATAAGACACGAGAAAACCACTAAAATCAAAATAGTTAACAAAAAAACGAGAGAAATCATGAAGGTCTACTCAAGAGAGCGCCGTCACCCGATTACCTGGAAATAAAAAAGTAAAATTGAAAAATATTGACAACGGGCAAACAAAATCCAACATGGCCCGTGCGATTAGCTGAACGAAGCACACAAAAACCAACAAAATGCAGTGTTTGGTGCTGCGTGTTCATCTAAGGCCACCAAGGAAGCGTAAGGTTGGTGAATCGAAGGAGGGACGTAAGAGTGTCGACGCATAAGTAAAAAATTATACGGAACCCTGTATTTTTTTTAGTTGAGCATGATCAACATATGTTATGACGATCTGTCCTACTTGACCAGTTCGCCTATGACGACTTCACCGTGACGGGTTCATTTGTGATGAGTTCTCTTAGTCTCTACCACCTCTGTTGGGGCCTCACTTAATTTCACTGTCGGAACCCCGCATCCTCCCCCGGTTCCATTTATATAGCAGTAATCTTTCCGAATTTCTTGACACGATATTTCTCCAGATACAAATAATGTGACCACATGGTTCGAGTAGGAGTCGTGTGAAAACCGCGTGAAAAATTGGGGAACGACAATACTGGATCACGTTATGATGAACCATTGCACATGGCATTTGGCTACACCAACCTAGATACACCGATACTGTATATGTAAGGAATATTGCGCACGGGGTTGCTGTAATAGTTACTACTATAGTTGCGAATTCTGTAATATAAACAAGGGGGACATACATGCTTGAGTGCAATCAAGGAAGACAGAGAATTTTTTAAAAAATTCGAATAAAGCAGAGGTGATCAAAAACACGGGAAAGACACATCCACATATGCAGGCAGGTTTTTGTATGCAATGCACCGCAGAGACAAGGTAGAATGAAGCTAACTGCAGGTTAGGTTAACGCGATGGCCAGTTAAACAGAATAAACCCCGAAAATTACAATCAAAGCCGGAAGACCACACTTTCGATAAAACGAACGTAGGTGGTTCGATAAAACGGCATTCGACAAAACGGCGTTCGATAAAAGGGGAATTTCTTTCGATAAAACGGCGTTCGATAAACTGTCTGGGAACCGTAGTAGGGACTTAATGTGTGCTCGGTGGTTGTTAATTCTTATTCTAAACGGGATCCGGGCAATTTATCGAACGCCGTTTTCTCGAACGCCGTTTTATCGAAGCCGTTTTATCGAACGCCGTTATATCGAACGCCGTTTTATCGACGGACGTTTAATCGAATACGTTTTATCGAAAGTGTTTTTTTTTCGGCCTTTTCTTGTAACAAAATTTGCAGTACGTTTTTTAGTTTCCTCCCCGCTGTGTAATTTGCAAATCCTGTCTCCGAAGCGAACCTATTTAACAGAATTTGTAGTCTTTGTACGAGTTGTCTTTTATTTCAAGCGAGCTTTCTTTTTGTTTTTGTGATGCGCGAAATTTGTCTCCACAATTTTTTTGTTCTGTTCATTGCGCAGGTGGTACTTCCATAACGAATCTCCTTTTGTCTCTAGTCCCCACTCTGACCCGTAGCATATCACAGCGTTGTGTCGTATAGACTAGAATGCCACGATATCGTACTTTCTTTTATACACCGCTTCCGTGTCTACACACAATCTAATTATTTCGCCGCGTATGTTCCATTTCAGTAAGGCACTTCTTGGAGCTTGTGAGTCCAATGTCAAAAACCTCACTGGAACGCCAGCAAAAGTCTTTCCAGAATTCTGCCATCCTAATTTTTAATGGGCCCTGAGTTCAGTTGCTAAGAGGTTACCAAGCCTTGTCCTACTGTTCTCGATGCTTTGCTTAGAACTAACGAGGAAAAAGTTAGTTGCAAAATTAGTCACCATTCTACAGGTTGGTTCGTTTTCATCTCTCCCCGCCCCGTTGCACCCCAGAATGTCTGGGGTTTTTAGCCCATTCTCTTTTACCTTGTTATCATAAGGCATAAAAAAGATTAAGATCAAAATAGTTAACACCATAGAGAGAGAATTCGTGAAGGTTTACTCAACAGAGTGCTATCACCCGATTACCTGGAAATAAAAAAGTAAAATTGAAAAAAAAAATTGACAGTGAGCAAACAAAATGTAATATGGCCCGTGCGATTCGCTGAACGAAGCACACAAAAACCAACAAAATGCCCTGTTTGGTCCTGCCTGTTCCTCCAAGGCCACCAAAGAAACGTAAGGTTGGTGAATCGAAGGAGAGGCGTACGAGTGCCGGCGCATAAGTATAAAATTATACAAAACCCTGTATTGTTTTATTTGAGCATGATCAACAGATGCTATGACGACCTGTCCTACTTGACGAGTTCGCCTATGACGAGTTGGCCGTGACGAGTTCTCTTAGACTCTACCAATCTATTGGGGCACACGTAATTTCACTGTCGGAACCCCCCATCCTCCCCTTGTTCCATTTATATAGGAGTAATTTTTCCAAAGTTCTTAGCACGATATGTCTCCTTATACAAACAATGTGACCACATGGTGCGAGTAGGAGTCATGTGCAAACCACGTGAAAAATTGCGGAAGGACACCATGTGACCACATGATGCGAGTAGGAGTCATGTGCAAACCACGTGAAAAATTGCGGAAGGACAATACCGGATCACGTAATGATGAACCATGACGCAGGGCATTTTGCAACGCCAACTTAAATACACCGATACTGTACATGTAAAGAATATTGCGCAAGGGTTGCTATAATAGTTACTACTATAGTAGCGAATTCTGTAATATAAACAAGGGGGACATACATGCTTGAGTGCAATCAAGGAAGACACCAAAATTTTAAAAAAATCGAATAAAACAAAGGTGATCAAAAATAGGAAAGAAACGGCAACATATGTAGGCAAGTTTTTGTATGCAATGCACCGCAGAGACAGTGTAAAATGAAATTAACTGCAGGTTAGGTTAACGCGATGGCCAATTAAACAAAAGAAACACCGAAAATTCGTACCGAGGCAGAGAGAGAGACAGAGAGAGAGAGAGAGAGCGAGAGAGAGAAAGAGAGAGAAAGGGAAGATGCCCTTTATTGACGTAACAGATTAGGGCGCTGTGGGTGCAACTTTGAGGGTTGCGTCGACTTTCACCGCCTGGGTCACGAGCTCCCAGAGTCGGGGTCCGAGCGGCCCAACGCGTCCATCCACTGGTCAGGGGAATTAATAGTATGGAATGGATCCTCATCCCAAGCCCAAATTTGATGTTGGACCGTGGTCCTTTCACCGCAGCGAGGTCAGAGTGGGGATGGGTACAGGAGGGGTGGATATGATGCAGGACGGCTCTCCAGGGCAGGGACTCCGTTTGTAGTTGACGCCAGAGGCGTTCTTCCTCTAGAGTGAGGGATGAGTGGGCCGGAGAAAGCTTGCGGCGGGAGAGGCGGTGATGCTGCGTCACCTCCCTGAAGGTCACGAGACTATCCCTGGTTGATCTGGCTCCGTGGACGGCAGAGTCCACATCGTATGCCCGGGTGACAAGTGCTCGGGCTGCCGTGTGGGCCGTCTCGGTCCCTCCAGTGCCCGTGTGAGCCGGGAACCATTTGAGTTCGACCGTGTGGGATGGTGTTACCAGTCACAGCCGCCCGGTGGAAACTAGGTTTCCCTCGAGCCGGCCATGTAACAGTTATGTCTCCGTGGTACGTACTGCATGTCCAACATAAACTTGCAGGAGGAGACATTAGAGTACAGATGGCGAAGTGCCTCTGTCGAATTTTTGGCGATGTTCTTTATGCTTAGCTGATGTGAGCATCCCCTGCCGTGGTTGGTCAGGATAACGCAGGCTCTATTCCCGGCCACTGTGGCCGTTCAGATCGAGGCGAAGAACAACCCTTCGTGTTGTCCTATATAAATCCGTAGCTCTCTGGTGTGGCCGACCTCGTACGCCAGGCTATTGGGGCAGAGTGAAGCAGCCTATGTTGTATTTTTTGGCTTCTGATTTTCACGCTTCCTACTCTCTATTTATCACTGTATGCCTCTTAGATACCATAACGAGATAATTAAAAGGGGCGCTAATTGCAGCATCAGAATTACGTGAAACAGCGGCTAAGGCATGCTCATTAACAATGGGTGTACCAAAATGTACTCCCCTGATGCTAACGGAATGTTGTGGATTGGACTAAGTTGGATTTTAGGAGGAGTTCGTGTCCGTGGCAATGCGCTCGCCGCTTTGAAGGCGACTTCAGTTTCGTGCAAATATGGACCTCCGTCAGCGGGAACATGTTTTGCTACTTGCGGAATTGCTACTCTCGTATTTACTCAAATGTTTCTAGCAGTACTGACTAAGTCGAACACGGATATATCGAACTCCAAGGGGATCGCGAAATAGTTCGATATATAAAAAATTCGATATAAAACATATGGGCTCTGAGACCTCACCTATGGCGGACGAGCACTTACCGATCGTCGCATTCAAGAATGACAACTAATTCCGCACTCACGACGCAACAGGACGCTTTATTTCCGTGAAAAAGAAAATTCGCTGACCTTGGCCTGCTTCTTCGTCCTGTAAATTAAATTAAAGAAGCTGGTCTCAATCTTCTCGAGGCTGCACAACTACAACATTCCAGCAGTATGCTGCGCCCTCGCACACCATGCACAACACGCACGCAAAAGAAGAGCAGCGCGCGCACCACAAGAACTTTGAAGGTAACAATTCCAAGGCTCTCTGAACGGACTCCAACAAAGCGCTCGCGATGGTCATCTTCAAGAGAAACAGTGATCTCCGAAAGGTGCGGGACAACTCGCCAAACAGCAGCAACAGCAGCAAAATGCAAAAGAAGGAGGCCGGTAGGGGGGATTAGTTCCGCGAGCCAGTTTTCGCCATGCCCGCGCATTCCTCCACATTCTCCTCAACCTCAATCGGGGGTGCAGCGACCGCCGAAGAGTACCTTCCAGCTCGCGCGGCGTTCGATATACGCAATGTCGGGAAAAATACGGTTCGATATAAACGTACGAATACCTATACTTTTACACAGAATTTTCAAGGGGATAATTTATGAGTTCGATATAGACAATAATTCGATATAGCCGTGTTCGATATATCCGTGTTCGACTGTACATTATTTCGTCACATGGTTTGAGTCCGAGGCCGCATTTTCGCGAAGTTGAGAGAGAGAGAGAGAGAGAAAATGTTTATTGGCGGAGCATTTACGGTGTTCATGTAGGAGTGGTTCGCTCTTCACAGGAATCCATGAGCTGTCTTAGCACCGGCTGCCTTCTCAGTGAGCTGGAGCGGGTCCGAGAGGCAGGGACTGGACACCAGTGTCTCCCACTGCTCTTCGGGATTTGTCATGCGGGGAAAGGGTGGTGGGTGCATGTTTTTTCTACACTCTAGGATGATATGTCGTAGTGTGCCAGGTTCTTGGCAGTATTTGCATTCTGGTAGATACTGGGTGGGGATATCCGGTGAAGCCTAATTGGATGCGGGAAGGTGTTGGTTTATAAAAGTCTAAGTGTTGTTGCTTGAGATTTCGTGAAATTTGGGTGAGGTAGCGGGAATGTCCTTCGGTTAAGCTCGTAATGTTGTATTATTTCCTGGTAAGTTACAAGAGGTACAGGTTTTCCCACATCCTCCGAGGCCTGGTCAGCAAGTTCTCAGGCGTTTTGGTGGGTAAATTCGTTGCCCTCCATGGAAGCATGTGCAGGCGTCCACAAAATCCTTATTTTTCTGTCAAGGCGTTGGGCTGAGAGCATGCGGTGCGTCCCTGGTGCCACCCAACCCAACCTGAAGCTCCTGCACGCTTCCTGTGAGTGTGTTACGACCACCGTGGCTTCCGTCTGTGTGAGGGCCAGTGCCACAACTAGCTCCTCCGCTTTTTTGGTCGATGCTATTTTTACGGTGGCACTTACATGACAAGAAGCTCTGTCTTTGGGGTGACTACCACTGTCTTTGCACTTCTACCACGGATTGTGGCTGCATCCGTGTAGACCGTTTCCGGGAGGGTGCCGTATTTCTTGTCTGAGGCTTTCGCTCTAGCTTCTCGTCGACCGTACTGGTGATCCGGATGCATGTTCTTTGGCAGTGGATTGGATAAGATATTATGCCAACACCGCTCAGGAAGCTACTTGTTCGGCTTCACGTCTGGGGAGCTTCATTTGATTCGGTTCAACAGTTCTTGGCTGGTTGTTGTCATTTCAAGCCGTGGTTTTTGGCTGGAGAGGTGGCCTTCTATGAGCTCGTCCACCACGTTGTGCAGACCCACGCGAAGGAGCCTATCATTTGACGCGCTTATGCGGATCCCAAGGGCTTACTTCGTGGCTTTACGGATGAGGGTGTTACGTTTTTCCGTATCTGTCGTGGTTTGAGTCATGTACGAAACTGCGTATGTCAGCCTCGATAGAACAAAGGCCTAGATAGATGGATGGTATCGTCTTCTTTCATGCTCCGGTGTCTATTTGTGACTCTGCGAATCATATGCACAACTTTTTCGGTAGTTCTGGTCAGTCGCTGGAGCATTATGTTCCATTTTGCATCTCCTTGCACAAAAAGCCATGCACCCTGAGTGAGCTGCAGGGCGTAATTGTGTGTCCGTATAAATTGACTTCGATGTTGTCCTTGTCATTTTTAGCCCGACGACGCCGGACCACCAAGAGTTTTGGCTTCTGCGGGGAACACTCCAGTTCACTTTCATTTGCGTACGGCTTTACAGCATCGGCTGCTTGCTGCAGGCTGTCTTGAAGTCTCCCGAGTGAGTCCGTGCCAAATTGCGATATCGTCTGCATAGAGCGCATGATTTAAATTTGGAATACTCTCTAGCCTTGCCGTAAGACCCAGGAGCGCGATGTTAAATAGGAGCGGGGAGAGGACCGAGCCTTAGGGTGTACCTCTATTTCCGAGGGTGATGGGATCTGAAGTGATATCCCTGCTTTCGAGTGTCTGTGCGATCTGAAAGAAAGTCTACAATGTAGTTGTCTGTTCTCTCCCCGCATCGTGAGTTGCTAAGGTTTCGTAGAATTGCTCGTGCGACACGTTATTAAAAGCCCATTGGAGGTCGAGAGCTAGTTTGAGGTCGAGCGCTAGTATTGCTCACGGCAAATGTCGAGTGGCAGGGGCGAGGATTTCTTCTTTAAGCTGAATCAGCACGTCCTATGTCCCGAGATGCTTTCGAAATCCAAACATGGTGTCTGGCATTTGCTGGGTTTCATCCAGGTATTGCTGCATACGGTTGAGCACAACCCTTCCCATCACCTTTCCCACGCACGATGTGAGGGATATTGGCCGCAAATTATCAATATGCGGGGATTTGCATGGTTTGGAAATAAATCTTATCTCTGCTGTTTTCCACTGCTGTGAGATCTTGCCTTTAGTCCAAAAGTCGTTAACATATTCCAACAAGGTCTCGAGAGCCTCGTCGTCAAGGTTGGCGAATAGTTTGTACGAGATGCGATCAGGTCCTAGAGCGCTGTTGCGCTTGTTGTCGGAAGTTACAGCTCGGAGTTCGTACAGAACGGTTTGTCGAGGCCTTCATTCGGCTTTCCAGTGTAAGGTTTCAAGTTCCAAGTTTCAAGTTTATTTTCCAACATTACAGTGTTGGGGGTCAACCAGGCGAAAAAGCGGTCAGTGACCACTTGAAGGGTGCCTGGCAGCCCGTAAACACAGCAGCTGTTTGGCAACGGTAAAAAGCATGCACATGCCAATATATACGTGAAATTAACAGATATACAGAGATGTAAAAACACATCTATATACGAAAAACAATGCATAAGTTTGTATTGCATTGCATTGTTTTATGCATTGCATAAAACAATGCACATACACTTAGATATTATTAATCATAACATACATTAGGTAACAATAGAAAAAAATGCAGACACAATTAACACAATTCTGAAATATAACAGAACCAGCTATACCTTATCCAAGGCATGTGACACTTCACTGTGTGAAACAAAAAGAAACCAGAACAAACAATAAAAGCCTATACAAGTTCAAAAAAGTAAGACCAATAACTATCTGGCCCCAAAATATTTTCTCAGATTCGTCTTCGTACACTTTCTGTAGATGATGCCGTCTTTTTGAAATTTGTTAAGGATCGATGGCAATGAATATTGCAAGGACTGCAGAAAATACCCGGTGCACCGAAGGGGAACGAGCCACCTGTCACCGCTGCGTGTGGGAGAGTCGCTTGTTTGAAGAGTAATGCTTGAAATTGTTGTAATAAAGTTTCTGAACTTGTCATTAGAAAAAAGATACGAATTAAGTAGACGGAAATCATAGTAGTTCCTCGCGCTAACTAATTCATGTCGGGAAAACAGCGGTGCACTAGGATCTCGGAAAGGGACATTTGAAATAAATCGAAGTTGCTCTCTTTTGCAGGCATAATATTAAATGTAGGTTATGCATCGTAGTTGTCCCCCACACTAGGTGGCAGTAGTTAATGTGGGTAGCAAGAAGGGCGTGGTAAATGTTTAGCTTAATGTGTTCTGGGAGAAAATGGCGACAACGCGATATCGCACCAGCGGCGAATAGCAGGGATCTAGCTGGCATTTCAACGTGAGACGTCCATGTGAGGTCTGCAGAAAAGGTGATACCTACTATTTTATGTTTGTCAATCATTTCAACAGGCGTGCCCCTAATGTTAATATACTTTCCACCTTTGCTGCTTTGTGCTTAGATTTAAATGTTACTGCCTTAGTTTAACCCGCGTTAATTTTAAGTCCATTGGTGTTTGGCCATTCAAAAATTTCAGTAAGTGCTTATTAAGCTTTTAACATGATTTCCTCTATATTACTGCCCGAAACAAAAAGACTGGTGTCGTCTGCATAGAACAGGAAGGTAGCATCACAAGGAATGTTAACGATGTCATTGACATATGCATTAAAAAGTAAGGGGCCTAAAATACTTGCTTGGGGTACACCACAGGAGACTGTTTTGAAAGAAGAATAAAAATCGCCTATCACCACGCGTTGCTGTCGATGAGAAAGACAGGACGTAAAAAGGGAACTAGACACGCCGCGTACTCCGTAGTCACACAACTTATTTATTAATATTTCATAATTTAAATAGTCGAAGGCTTTGCTAAAATCGATGAATATGCCTAACGTCATTTCGTTTTTTTTTATGTTGGCGATTATAAGCTCCTTCTGGGTTAATAGCGCCCTTTCTGTAAATAGTGGTAGTGGGTAGTGGGTGGAAGCTCTTTTCGGTTTGGAGGTACTTTGTTTCGGGATCCTTCAGGAGCTGTTTCGAGTCTCCTTGATATGAATTGATTGTGCGGAGCATCAGCGATTGGTTTCCCCTTTGCTGGTTAGAGGGTCGATCAGGTGACGGAGGAGATACCAAGTCTTTCTTTTGGATAAGTTTCTCTGCAGGCCGTCACAAATTTGAAGCCAGTTTTTCTTGGATAAAGACAAGCAATATTCAGCCCCTTGTTTGTAGATTTGAGCGATCTTTTTCCGGAGTTTTTTGTTGTGCCTCTGTCTTTTACATCTTCTGGTATCGCTAAGTTGACTTCAGTCCGCTAAAATCAACGGGCTGTGGTAGGACACAGGTTCCGTCCCAATCTCGCATTCCTGGGGCCATTGCTTTGAATCTCACGAAACGTTTATTTTAACCCACATTTCTTCTTAACTGAATTAATTAGTTTGTGTATAGGAGCTATAGGATACAAGTCGTGTTTAGAGATACATACAGCAGCTCTGCAGGTGTTCCACGGCTCACGCATCCACGCCATCTTTTGCTCCGTACGTGTTCTGGCGTCACCTAAAGCAATATATATAATAATCAATCAATCAATCAACCTTGATTTTCGGTGCCCAGGAACAACCCTAGGGTCTTGGTACTGGTACACCATATACAAAACATACACAAAAACAAACTAAAATCAAGACAACACAACACACAAAACCGTGGGCATGACAGAAACAATAAAGTAAAGATAGTTACAGTAGGCTCAGAAAGCAAAACAGCAAAAAAAAATAAGAAAAGAAAATAAACAGGAGACCTAGTGTTAGAATGTGAGGGTATCCATCCAAATCTACATGAAGGGAATATTGGGCTTTCAGAAGCCCTAGGATTTAAGGGTATCAGTGAGGAAGTTAACTTCAAGGCTGTCGAGGGGACGAAAAGATTAGAATGCTGGTGGATGAAAAGCAGAGAGGGGAATATTGCCTAGGACAGTTACCACCTGTAACAGGGAAAAGAAAGTATTTCGGGCCTAATAAGCCTTAGGGCCTGCCATAAGCAGCGCTAGTATTATACCAAGAGTGTAAAACATGGTTATATTAGTCCTTTTTGGTAAGATGACATGTCATCACCCCGATTCAAAGGGGAAACCAATAGGAATCATCTTCATCAACAGGAAATAGAAAGAGGAGGATGAAATCTGTCAGGTCTAACTAAAGGGCAATCAGAGTGTGACACACTAACACCATCAAAATTCGAAAAACACAGGTCCAAAATGTTTCCACTGCAGTTTTCTGTGTGATTATGCTGTGCCATGGAAGTGAAAGACGAAAAATCTAGTAATCTATTACCTTTCTGTTCAATGTGGTGGTTATGGTGGGAACAGGATAGATGGCTCCACTGAACGCCAGGAGCGTTAAAGTCTCCAAGAAGGAGGACCTTGCGGTTGCAATGAGTAATAAGCTCCTGTTCAATGGAGGAGACTAACTGATTGAATGCGTCAGGAGCTACATCAGGGGGAATGTAAAAAACCCCAACAAGAAGTTTTTCAGTTTTAGAGATAAGAATTTCAACCCATACAGACTCATCTGCATTCTGAATATCACTACAAAGCACACTCGGGAGAGATTTGTCCACGGCAAGAAGGACCCCACCCCCTTTTTGTTTGCTTCCCGTGAAGGCACGATCACTGCGATTTACATGGTAATTTTGAGGGAAATAATCACTGGACAGGATATCAGGGCACAACCAAGTTTCAGAGATAGCTATTAACGGAAAACAAGAAGCCAGAACATTACCAAAGAAGTCAGTTGCCTTGGTACGAAGACCACGCACATTCTGATAAAACATATCCAAAGTACTAGTCATCATTGCTTTTCTTGTGTGATGCCCTCAGAGCTGTGAAGCATGCCTTCGCGAAACATGCTTCGAAACTCCTTAAAGAGGCAGGCTTTCGGCCAAACAGCGGGGTCATTCAAGCGCTCGAAAAACTCTTCACTGACGGAAATATAAAAGGATGCGTACGTGTCAAATTTAGTCTTCAGTCGTCCAATATAATCAATCAATCAACCAATCAATCAATCAATCAATCAACCAATCAATCAATCAATCAATCAATCAATCAATCAATCAATCAATCAATCAATCAATCAATCAATCAATCAATCAATCAATCAATCAATCAACGTTTATTTTCGGTGCCCGGGAACAACCCTAGGGTCTTGGTACTGGTACACCATATACAAAACATACATAAAAACAATCTAAAATCAAGACAACAAAACACAGAAAACCGTATGCATGAAAGAAACAATAAAGTAAAGATAGTTACAGCAATCTCAGAAAGCAAAACAGCAAAAAAAAATACGAAAAGAAAAGAAACAGGAGACCTAGCGTTGCAAGCCATGACACTCGTACAGCGAAATGTTCAAGGCACGTGAAAAACAGGAAATACTCACTGAACATGACAGAGATAAGTTATACGCATAAAACGAAGGTTTTATAACAAAATTTTCGGAAGTTTCAACTTTGAAAGAAGTTCAGCATTACAAGCACTGGCACTCAAACCTACAGAAATTCAAGCAACGCAAAACCAGGAGATGTGAAAAACAAACAAACAAGAACATGATTTTCCTAAAATAAATACGGCACGTAAATTTGCAATGACATAAAGGCACTTAAGCTACAACAGTTTTCAAGTCGTTTGAGAACAAAGAAAAAGAGCTCTGGAGTATATCAAGACGATCAGAATATTCATTATATGCACATTGTATTCTGCAGATGGACGAGCGTCTTCTACTTAAAGCATCCGTTCTAAAAGTTCGAAATGTTCAGAAAAGTTTGTTCGGCAAGTTGACATTGATAAGTGTAACCAAGTCGTCACACAAAATATCAACATGAAGAAGTCTATAAAGAAAGATAATATCAGATCGCATTCGTAGACACCGAAGGAAAGGAAGACTTCTCAGAAAAGGCACACTGCCGTTAGCGTCTTCTTGCACATGACGGAAGCGGTGCTTAAAGATAAAGAGGAACTTACTTTGAACTCTTTCGATACGGTCACTATTGGACTAATAATAATAATAATAATAACGTTTATTGCACATAAAGAATACAGATACACGAGACGGGCCTGTCAAAGCCTTAGGCGGCTTGAGGTACTTGGCCCGGGGAAGTCGGTGGGCAGATGTGCAATATCACAGAAAGTATCAGCATAAAGTCAACAGAAAATTTTGCATCAATGCTAACACAAAATAAATAATGACGAAGGTCAAACAAGATAGGAAAGTTAACATCAACCAGAAATGACCAAAAAAGCAACAATGAATCAACGCCAATACAATTGCACTTCAACGTGGTGTACATGATTATGAATACTTATGATACACCCTAGTGAAAAAAAGAAATCATGTCATAGTAAAGAAACCAAGGTTTTTAATGCCTGTTTTGATGTTGCCTAAAAAACTAAATAATAATAATAATCAATCAATCAATCAATCAATCAATCAATCAACCTTTATTTTCGGTGCCCAGGAACAACCCTACGGTCTTGGTACTGGTACACAATATACAAAACATGCATAAAAACAAACTAAAATCAAGACAACACAACACACAAAACCGTATGCATGAAAAAAAACAATAATGTAAAGATAGTTACAGTAATCTCAGCAAGCAAAACAGCAAAAAAAAAAGAAAAAAAACTGGAGACCTAGCGTTGCAAGCCATGACACTCGTACAGCGAAATGTTCAAGGCACGTGAAAAACAGGAAATACTCACTGAACATGACAGAGATACGTTATACGCATAAAACGAAGGTTTTATAACAAAATGTTCGGAAGTTTCAACTTTGAAAGAAGCTCAGCATTACAAGCACTGGCACTGAAACCTACAGAAATTAAAGCAACCCAAAACCAGGAAATTTGAAAAACAAACAAACAAGGACATGATTTGCCTAAAATAAATACGTCACATAAATTTGCAATGACATAAAGGCACTTAAGCTACAACAGTTTTCAAGTCGTTTGAGAACAAAGAAAAAGAGCTCTGGAATATATCAAGACGATCAGAATATTCATTATATGCACATTGTATTCTGCAGATGGACGAGCGTCTTCTACTTAAAGCATCTGTTCTAAAAGTTCGAAAAGTTCGGAAAAGTTTGTTCGGCAAGTTGACATTGATAAGTGTAACCAAGTCGTCACACAAAATATCCCCATGAAGAAGTTTATAAAGAAAGATAATATCAGCTCGCATTCGTCGACACCGAAGGGAAGGAAGACTTTTCAGAAAAGGCACACTGCCGTTAGCGTCTTCTTGCCCATGACGGAAGCGGTGCTTAAAGATAAAGAGGAACTTATTTTGAACTCTTTCGATACGGTCACTATTGGACTTGCAAGTTCCATTCCAAACAACAGAGCCGTATTCAAGAAGAGGTAAGCAGAGAGCCGAATACAACTTGAACAAAGGAAGAGGACCTTTAAACTTTCTAGAATATCTGCAAACAGCACCCAGACATCGAAGAGAGCGACGGGTAATCTGTGTAACGTGGGAAGAGAAAATCAGAGAACAATCAAATAGTACTCCCAAGCCTCGAATTTCAGTCACCCTCGGCAATGCAGTGCTTGCAATTTCATAAGAGTATTGCAGCTGTTGAGTTTTTCTACTATAGGAGACAACTTTCGTTTTTGAGGGGTTCAAAATTAGGTTGTTTTTGGTGCACCAACGATGGAATGACGCAATATCAGCCTGAAGATAATTACAGTCATGAATATTACGCACTTCTCTAAAGATTTTCATATCATCAGCGTACAACACAAAAGAAGAATTTTGAATTACAGAAGCAACGTCGTTAATGAAAATGAAGAAAAGAAGGGGACCCAAAACTGAGCCCTGGGGTACACCACTGGTTGCTTTGTACCTAAGTGAAGTTTGACCGTTAACACTTACATAGCAATATCGCTGCTGGAGATAGCAACGTATAAGACCAACCAAAGAAGCGTGGACATCTAACAGAATGAGGTTGGCAAGCAATAACGAGTGGTTGACTACATCAAAGGCCTTGCTCATGTCACAGTAGACCACATCAAGCTGACTTCTACCAACGATTGCTGGGACGGCCTGCTCCATGAAGCACGCGAGGTTTGTGGAAGTTGAACGACCAAGCATAAAGCCATGTTTTTTAGGAATGAGGACGTGTTTAATTGAGAAAGACAAGACCATATGAAGAGATAACTCGAATATTTTAGAGGCAGAACAAAGGAGCGAGACTGGCCTATAGTTTATGGCGTCAGTTTTTGGGCCTGACTTGAATACAGGGAATACGCGAGAGATTTTCCATGAGCGAGGGAACGTGTCAGACCGGAGACAGTTATTAAACATTGAAGTGAACACAGGAACGAATATTGCCATTTGGGTTGTGCAATGCGCCAGCGACCTTCGAAAGAATGATGGATTCTCTACTTCGTGGATTCAAATGGTCGACGTGCTTGTGTTACTTGGATGACGTCATTGTGTTTTCCCCATCATTCGAAACTCACCTATCTCACCTTGCGGACATCCTTTCCCTTTTCCGACATGCTGGCCTGCAACTAAACTCTTCTAAATGTCGATTTGCTCGCCGCCGCATTACGATCCTCGGCCATCTCGTCGGCACTGAAGGAGTTCAGCCTGACCCAGACAAAGTCAACGCCTTGAAGAACTTCCCGGTTCCGTGTTCTACAGACGCCGTGCGGAGCTTTGTCGGACTTTGTTCTTATTTTCGACGTTTCATCAAAAGCTTTGCTGATATCGCCCGTCCTCTCACTGACCTTCTCAAGAAAGACGTTAAGTTCTTCTGGGGTATCGACCAAGGTGGGGCTTTTCACACCTAATATCCCTCCTTACATCATCCCCAATTTTAGCCCACTTCAACGCAGCCGCTCCTACCGAAGTGCGAACCGATGCCAGCGGTCACGGGATCGGCGCCGTACTGGCTCAACGCCAGGACGGTCACGATCGCGTTATCGCGTACGCTAGTCGCCTCCTCTCGCCTGCCGAATGCAACTATTCTATCACCGAACGGGAATGCCTTGCACTTGTGTGGGCCGTTGGAACGTTTCGCCCCTACCTGTACGGACGGCCCTTCACTGTTGTCACAGATCATCATGGGTTATGTTGGCTCTCTTCATCGAAAGATCCCACCGGACGCTTGGGTCGCTGGGCACTACGCCTTCAAGACTATTCTTTCTCCGTCGTCTACAAGTCTGGTCGCCTTCATCGGGACGCTGACTGTCTATCTCGTTATCCGGTTGACCCTCCTGAGCCTCTACCCCAATCCTGCTTGTTGTCCATTTCAGGATTACTCCACATCGGTGATGAGCAGCGTCGCGATCCCTCTTTGAAATCCATCATCGACAGTCTCACCATGGGCTCCTCTGGACCTACCACTCATCTGTTTCGACTCCAGGATTACATCCTTTACCGCCAGAATCTCCGTCCAGATGGCCCTGAGCTCCTGCTTGTTGTCCCTAACCACCTTCGTTTAGACATCCTCAAACAATTTCACGACCTACCTACGGCTGGTCACCTGGGTGTTTCTCGAACGTACGACCGTGTGCGTCGTCGATTTTTTTGCCCCGGCCTTTACCGTTTTGTCCAACGTTATGTGGCCACGTGTGACCTATGCCAACGCCGCAAGAAGCCTACCGCGTCACCGCCCGGTCTCCTACAACCATTAGACATCCCCACTGAGCCCTTTTATCGTGTTGGTGTTGATCTTCTCGGTCCATTTCCGGTGTCTACCTCGGGCAACAAGTGGGTAGCAGTCGCCACCGATTACGCGACACGCTATGCCATTACCCGTGCTCTCCCCACCAGCTGCGCATCCGACGTGGCCGACTTCCTTCTACGCGATGTAATTCTTCATCATGGAGCACCTCGCCAGCTTCTGACTGATCGAGGCCGCTATTTCTTGTCCCGAGTTGTTGAGGACCTTCTTCGTGCGTGCGCAACCAAACACAAGGTCACCACTGCTTACCATCCGCAAACCAACGGCCTCACGGAGAGGCTCAACAGGACGCTTACAGACATGTTGTCGATGTACGTCTCCACCGACCATCGCGACTGGGACGTGGCGTTGCCTTACGTCACGTTCGCTTACAATTCGTCCCGTCACGACACTGCAGGCTCGTCCCCATTCTACTTGCTCTACGGCCGCGAACCATCTTTGCCGCTCGACACCCTTTTACCGCCTTCTCAGCCCACAACTGAGTATGCCGAAGCCGCCATCGCCCGTGCCGACCACGCTCGCCAAGTTGCCCGCTCTAACCTTCTCTCATCACAAGTCTCCCAAAAGGCGCGCTACGACTCCCGACACCGAAACCTTTACTTCCCGCCGGGATCACTTGTTCTGCTGTGGTCGCCGTCGCGCCGCGTGGGACTTTCTGAAAAACTCCTCTTTCCCTATTCTGGTCCTTACCGTGTCATCCGACAAGTCAACGATGTCACGTACGAAATAACACCGGCCATGCCATCGCCAACTTTCCACCGTTCAACAACGGACGTTGTTCACGTAGCCCGCCTCAAACCGTACCACGGTCCGCGACCCGCGTCGCTGTAATTAGCACCGAGACGGCGCTTTCCGCCGCGGGGGTTATGCTACGGTACGTGCATAGCCTATGCACCACATTGGGACATGTGCCAGATACTAGCCGAAAGAAGATGACGGTAGCGCACGCGGACTCGAAAAACGAGCTAGATGACGAAGTAGAAGAGGATCTTGCGCCTGGCCTGCGGGGTGCTCTCGCGATTGCAAATACACTGTGCGGATACCTCTTGTACCGCTTGGCTACACGTCTTCCTTCACGTCACCGTAACAATATGTTTGCATACGTTTTTAGAATGGCGGGAGGAATACCATCTGGTCCACAAGAAAGCGAGGGCTTTAGCCGCTTGATACTGGTCCGCACGATGTTCTCATCCAGTTGGAAACAACCAAAGTGACCACCCTGGTGACAAGGCGCGCTACTGTTATCACTGCCACCGCTAATTCCAAAAAAAGAAGAAAACTGACGAGCAAAGCAGTCGGCCACCTCCGCAACCTCATTGCCGTTGGAGTCTAGTAAACGAATAGATTCTTTAGTTTTACTAGATCTTGAATGAATGTACTTCCAGAAGGCTCCCGGTTGATGGGTTGCTTTAGCTTCTACTGACGCCAGGTACGAAGCATGATCACGCTTGTGCAATATTTTGCATAAGGCACGTAGGCGCCGAAACTCCTGAGCGAACGGGTTCGCACCAGAGCGCTTCATCTTTCTGTGCGCACGTTCTTTGAGTTTAAGGGCATCCCGCAATTCAGAAGAAAACCAGTGTGGGAATTTGAACTTCTTTGGTAAATCTTGCGGGATGCATTTCTTCATACCCAAATGTACAGTCTCAGTAAAACGGTCAACTTGTTCATTGACATCAGTTTCGTCAATGACTGTCGACCAAGGGGCAGCAGAAAAGTAATCATACAACCCAACGTAATCTCCCTGGGCGAAAGCGTAGCGAGGTTGCGTGTTGCAGGAACTTACGGAATGGTGGAGCATTGTGGGAAGGGAACGATGAAATACGGAAAGAACAGTGGGGAATCCAAAACAGGCAAGGTAACCAAAAAAGAGGCAAGGCAGATTGAAACGAATAAATGGAGGGAAAAAATGGAAGCTAAAACGTCGTTAGAGATGTACAGGGCTGAGAAGATGAACATCAGAAAGGAAAATTTCTACGATAATTCCCAGGGCAGTGCTTGGCTTTTTGAGGCTAGAGCAGGGTGCCTGCGAACTAAGAGTTTTGTGGGGAAGTATTCACAAAATGATGGGGTATGTGTGGTCTGCGGAAAAGAAACAGAAACTATGCGGCACATAGTGTTAGAATGTGAGGGTATCCATCCAAATCTACATGAAGGGAATATTGGGCTTTCAGAAGCCCTAGGATTTAAGGGTATCAGTGAGGAAGTTAACTTCAAGGCTGTCGAGGGGACGAAAAGATTAGAATGCTGGTGGATGAAAAGCAGAGAGGGGAATATTGCCTAGGACAGTTACCACCTGTAACAGGGAAAAGAAAGTATTTCGGGCCTAATAAGCCTTAGGGCCTGCCATAAGCAGCGCTAGTATTATACCAAGAGTGTAAAACATGGTTATATTAGTCCTTTTTGGTAAGATGACATGTCATCACCCCGATTCAAAGGGGAAACCAATAGGAATCATCATCATCAACAGGAAATAGAAAGAGGAAGATGAAATATGTCAGGTCTAACTAAAGGACAAGCAGAGTGTGACACACTAACATTATCAAAATTTGAAAAACACAGGCCCGAAAGTTTTCACTGCAGTTTTGTATGTGATTATGCTGTGACATGGAAGTGAAAGACGAAAAATCTAGTAATCTATTACCCTTCTGTTCAATGTGGTGGTTATGGTGGGAACAGGATAGATGGCTCCACTGAACGCCAGGAGCGTTAAAGTCTCCAAGAAGGAGGACCTTGCGGTTGCAATGAGTAATAAGCTCCTGTTCAACGGAGGAGACTAACTGATTGAATGCGTCAGGAGCTACATCAGGGGGAATGTAAAAAACCCCAACAAGAAGTTTTTCAGTTTTAGAGATAAGAATTTCAACCCATACAGACTCATCTGCATTCTGAATATCACTACAAAGCACACTCGGGAGAGATTTGTCCACGGCAAGAAGGACCCCACCCCCTTTTTGTTTGCTTCCCGTGAAGGCACGATCACTGCGATTTACATGGTAATTTTGAGGGAAATAATCACTGGACAGGATATCAGGGCACAACCAAGTTTCAGAGATAGCTATTAACGGAAAACAAGAAGCCAGAACATTACCAAAGAAGTCAGTTGCCTTGGTACGAAGACCACGCACATTCTGATAAAACATATCCAAAGTACTAGTCATCATTGCTTTTCTTGTGTGATGCCCTCAGAGCTGTGAAGCATGCCTTCGCGAAACATGCCTCGAAACTCCTTAAAGAGGCAGTCTTTCGGCCAAGCGCTCGAAAAACTCTTCACTGACGGATATATAAAAGGATGCGTACGTGTCAAACTTAGTCTTCAGTCGTCGGCAGCTCAAGGACGAGACACCTAAGGTTGACAGATGGGCATTAAGGCTAGCAGAGGTGGTGGACAGGGAAAGCTTTGAGACGAACATAGCTTTAATAATAATAATAATAATAATAATAATAATAATAATAATAATAATAATCAATCAATCAATTAATCAACCTACCCGCCGCGGTGGCTCAGTGGCTAAGGCGTTGCGCTGCTGAGCACGAGGTCGCGGGTTCGATTCCCGGCCGCGGCGGCCGCTTTTCTGATGGAGGCGAAAAGCAAAAACGCCCGTGTGTACGAGATTTCGGCGCACGATAAAGATCCCCAGGTGGTCAAAATTAATCCGGAGCCCTCCACTACGGCGCGCCTCATCGCCTGCGTTGCGTCGGCGCGTTAAACCCCACAATCAATCAAATCAATTAATCAACCTTTATTTTTGGTGCCCAGGAACAACCCTAGGGTCTTGGTACTGGTACACCATATACAAACATTCATAAAAACAAACTAAAATCAAGACAACACAACACAGAAAACCATATATATGAAAGAAAAAATAAAGTAAAAATAGTTACAGAGATCCCAGAAAGCCAAACAGCAGGAAAAAAAGGAAGCCTAGTTTTAGAAGCCAGGGCACCCTGCCAGCAAAACGTTGAGGGCACGTGAAAAATTGAAAATACACAAGCAAATACTCAACGAACATGACGGAGATAGATTATACACATAAAACAAAGGTTTTGTAACAAAATCTTAGGAAGTTTCAAAATGGAAAAACGAAGTTCAACATTACAAGCACTGACACTTAGCCGACAGAAATTCAAGCAACACAAAATCAGGAAAAGTGAAAAACAAACAAGCAAGATGATTATTTGCATAAAATAAATACGGAACAGAAATACGGCACATAAATGACATAAAGGCACTTAAGCTACAACAGTTTTCAATTCATTAGAGAACAAAGACAAAGAGCTCTGGAATATATCAAGACGATCGGAATATTCATTATATGCACATTGTATTCTGCAGATGGACGAGCGTCGTCTACTTAAAGCATCTGTTCTGAACGTTCGAAATCTTCGGAAAAGTTTGTTCGGCAAGTTGATATTGATAAGTGCAACCAAGTCGTCACACAAAATACCACCATGAAGAAGTTTATAAAGAAAGATAATGTCAGCTCTTATTCGTCGACACCAAAGGGAAGGAATACTTTTGAGACAAGACATGCTGCCGTTTGCGTCTTCTTGTACATGACGGAAACGGTGCCTAAAGATAGAAAGGAACTTATTTTGAACCCTTTCGATGCCGTCACTATTGGACTTGCAAGTTCCATTCCAAACAACAGAACCGTACACGAGAAGAGGTAAGCAGAAAGCTGAATACAACTTTAAGAAAGGAATAGGATTTTTAAACTCTCTAGAATACCTGCAAACAGCACCTAGACATCGAAGAGAGCGTCCGGTAATTTGTGTAACGTGGGAAGAGAAAGTCAGAGAAGAATCAAATAGTACTCCCAAGTCCCGAATTTCGGTCACCCTCGGCAGTGCAGTGCTTGCTATTTTATAGGAGTATTGCAGCTGTTGAGTTTTCCTATTATAGGAAAGAACTTTATTTTTTGAGGGGTTCAAAATTAAGCCGTTTTTGGTGCACCAACGATGGAATGACACGATATCAGCCTGAAGAGAATTACAGTCCTGAACATTACGCACTTCTCTGAAGATTTTCAAATCATCAGCATACAATAAAAAAAAAGAATTTTGAATGGCAGAAGCAACATCGTTATTGAAAATGGAAAAAAGAAGGGGGCCCAGAATGGAGCCCTGGGGTACACCACTTGTTGCTTTGTACCTAAATGATGTTTGACCGTTAACACTTACATAGCAATATCGCTCCTGGAGATAGCAACGTATAAGACCCACTAAAGAAGCGTGAACATCTAACAGAATGAGCTTGGCAAGCAATAACGAGTGGTTGACTACATCAAAGGCCTTGCTCATGTCACAGAGACCGCATCAAGCTGGCTTCTACCAACGACTGCTGGGATAGCCTGCTGGGACAATAATAATATTAATAATAATAATAATAATAATAATAATCAATGAATCAATCAATCAATCAATCATATATTTGCGTGCCCAGGAACAGCCGGGGGGGCCTTTGTGCTGGCGCACGGAAACAGAAACACACGAAACATAATGTACACATCTCTGAAATACAAAATAAATTACAAAATACAAAGGGAAAAAAAACGAAAGGATAGCTTATGTTGAAGTTACGGAATGAATGTCATTTAGGTGCATGAACTCAAGGATAAAAGGCAAATGCAGAATAAGAGAAGTTGGCAGTTACGCCAATACAAACTCACAGACATGTTTGCGAAACAGAGTAGGTCAATCATTAAATATATCAAGGTAATCCGAGTACCGATTGTACGTGCATTGCAGTCGGAACACAGGGCACAAGACACGCCGACAATTGGGGTTGCAAAAGGTATCATGTTTCCTGGTCCACTTTTGCGGCACATAAAGACGAACATGTTGTAGCAGCTCACCACAAGACACTATGCCGTGCATAATTTTAAAGAGGAAGAGAATATCAGCCTTGTTCCGCCTGGAAGTTAAGCATGATAGCGTCAATGAAGAGGGCGATCCAGGGTTATAATTACTACTATCGCCAAAGCGATGGTTGAAGATAGATATGAACTTATTTTGGACCCTTTCTACAAGCTTACGGTTTGTTTTGCTCGTGCTGTTCCATACAACAGATGCATATTCAAGCTGAGGACGACATATAGTTGTGTAGAGCTTGAGAAGAGAAAGCGGCTCCTTGAACTCCTTGGACACGCGACAGACAACGCCAAGCGATCGAAGAGCTCTACGAGTAGTTACCTGAATATGTGGAGAGAAGCTCAGTTTACTGTCGAAAGTGACGCCTAGGTCATTAACCTCTACCACACGTGGGAGTAATTCACCGTTGATGTTATAGGGAAACAAGATGTTGTCAGTCTTTCTTGTGTATGTCATTACCTTAGTTTTAGATGTTATAATGAGGAGTTTGTTGCATGAGCACCAATGCGAGAAGGACGAGATTGCTCTCTGGAGAGCGGAACAGCTGGCAGAGTTGGAAACAGATTTAAATATTTTTACATCATCGGCATATAAAAGAAAATTACAATCATTAAATATTGTCGCGACATCATTTATAAAGATTGAGAAGAGAAGTGGCCCGAGCACTGAGCCCTGAGGGACACCACTGGTGACCTCATAGGAAAGAGAAGACTGTCCATTTACATGGACGAAACATGACCTATCACATAGATAATTGCATATAAGAGATATCAGGGATGGTTGTATATCAAGCTCCGATAGTTTTTTGGCTAAGAGCTCGTGGCAGACGACATCAAAAGCTTTGTTTAAATCAAAGTAGACTACATCAAGTTGACCTCTCCCTTGCACAGCTTCCGAAGCATGCAGCATGAAGTTGACGAGATTGGTAGTGGTCGAGCGGCCCGCGAAAAAACCATGCTGTTCAAGTATTAATGTGGTATTTATACTGAATGTGAGTAGTTTATGCAGTATTGACTCAAAAAATTAGGAGCAGCACATAGAATAGATATTGGTCGGTAGCTCGTGGGGTCCAATTTTGAACCTGTCTTAAATACAGGAACAACCCTTGCATTCTTCCATCGAGCGGGGAACTTGCCAGACTTGAGAGAAGTTTGAAATAATAATAATAATAATAATATTTTTATTATTATTATTATTATATTATTATTATTCCAGTCGAAGCGGCCATCAGCCGCTTCGACTAGAAACCCGGACGCACCCAAAAAGCTACATAAACCAACGGACATCGCGGGACCTTCTGCAGTCGGCGGCTGTTACGTTGCCCAGCGCTGACGCATTGTATTTCAACAGGCGGTGCCCTGGGATGCGGTTTTCCTGATACCCTGGATGCTACTATCGCCTTCGTCGGAGCCAACCATTCGGCCGCTTCTGGCGGCAATCAGCCGCTTCGACTGGAAACCCGGACGCACCCCAAAAGCTACATAAACCAACGGACATCGCGGGACCTTCTGCAGTCGGCGGCGGTTACGGGGCCAGCGCTGACGCATTGTATTTCAACAGGTAGCGTGTTTTTCCGTGCCTGCTTTCTTTATTTTGAACTTGCCGCCGACTGCACGGACTCTGCGCTTTACATGTGTGAAAATGTCTGACGACACCGTTCAATGTATTCCTTGTCACAAGGAAGTGCCCGACGGTGGTAAATTCATGATATGTTCAAGCTGCAAAATGTCTTACCATTTGGGTCAAACATGTTCTGGAATTGCTCCGAGCACCTTCACTACAATGGGCGCAGCCAAGAGGGACATGTGGGTTTGTAAGACATGCAGAGCAGGAAAGAAACGCGCAGGCGACTCCGCCTCTCAGGCGGATGCTGCCAAGGTTGACGAAAGTGCTGATGAAAGTGCAGTCACGAACTCACCTCTGCTCTTGGAACTGCACGAAATCAAAAAGAGCATACAATGCCTAGCTGTGAAGGTTGACTCGTTGCTCTCCCTGAAAACCGAGGTCGCCAGCTTAACCCAAACAGTTCATGAGCTGGAGGCATCGGTGTCTTTTCAGGCAAGTAGGTACGACTCCATTCTAGATGAGTTAAAGACAGCCAAGGAGCAAGCTACTTCTAGGGATGCAGAGATATCCGCCCTAGAAACAACGGGGAAGGTGCAGGCTGAACAGCTAGAGTGGCTGCAGTATAAGCTGAATGAGAGCGAGCAATATAGCCGCAACGTGAACATGGAAATTCATGGTCTTCTGGAAAAAGACAACGAAAACCTAACCGAGGTGTTGGCAGAAATTGCTGAACTGGAACTCCAGGAATTTTCCATGTCTGGGGTTGAGGCGATTCATCGCCTGCCGTGCAAACGTGGCTCGATTCCGAAGATACTTATCCGCTTCACATCCCTTGCCGCCACAGACAATTTGTTTGACGCCCGAAGAAAGCTTCGAAACCTGATTGAATCTGGTTCGCTTGACCAAATTTACTTCAACGAAAATCTGACGAGAAAAAACCGCGACCTGTTTTGGCGCGCAAGAGTTAGAGCAAAAGAACGAGATTACCGGTTCACATGGGTGAAGCGTGGCAAGATCTTCGTGAAAAAGAGCGAAAAATCGCCTCTTCTTCGCATACTCAGGCAATCTGACTTGGATAACATTGTCTAACTTTCATGGCCAACACGTGCTGTCAACTTCCAGATTTGCAGTGTTTCAAAGACACTTTTGGTAAAAGTGCCGCTAATGATTTCACTGTCGTGAACGCAAATGTCAGGAGCCTGCGCAAGCACTGCGAACAATTCAAGCTTGTCGCTATAGCGGGAACAGGATTCGTGGATGCATTTGTGCTTACTGAAATCAATGCGTCAGAGGCTTGCATGCGCACATTTTCAGTACCCGGTTATCAGTGTCGTTTTATGACAAGGCTTCATCGTCGTGGCGGTGGAATCGCTATCTTTGTAAGAGACATATTTGATGTTTCGCCCATTGACGTGAAGTTTGCGCATGCGGAGTGCTTGGCCTTGAAGTTAACTTGCCGCGCCCGTTGTCTAAATTTGTTGGCTTTTTATAGACCCCTGTGCGCTAGCGCGACCCGCTTTCTGTTGGAACTAGAAGAAAGATTACACCTTTGGAATTCAGTGGAAGAACTGCATTTAGTAGGCGATGTAAACATAAACACATTGTGCCCAACAAGGGGTACTGTATGCGATTACTTGTCCCTCCTGTCCTCGTGTGGTTTAACAAACACTATAACAATTCCCACTCGTGAGGAAATAGTTAACGATAAGCTAACCACCTCATGTATAGATCACATTGTCGTACGTGCTCCTAACTATTCCGTTGCCTCCTGCGTTATTCTGCAGCGCATCGCAGATCACTATCTGGTTGCTTGCCGTTCATCTCCAGTTTTTCCTTTGTCACCTGCTTCACGAAGCGCCACTTCAAATAACGTAGTTTATATTACAATTGCGGACAATAAAGTTTTAGATGGCTTAATTAACAGCTTTGACTGGTCTGCGATATCAGAGTCTAATTCACCGGAACAAGTCTACACTCTATTCTGCGACCAAATAAAAACGTTTGAGGACAGTTCTAAACGTACCGTAATAAAAAAAACGCAGAAGGGAATTTAATTGGCTGACCGCAGATGTAATGCGTGCCATTTCGTACAGAGATTTGCTATGGAGACGGTGCAAACATGCACCAAAAAATAAGAACTTGCGTCTGGACTACAAAGTCGCAAGAAATAGGGTGGTCGCTCTGATAAAATTCACGAAGGGCCAGTTCTTTTCCGAAAAATTTCGTCAGTCTTCAAAGAGTGCTGGAGGAACATGGAAACTGATAAATCATATTCGTGGCAAAAACCCCGCAAACTCCTCTCCACTTTCTTTCTTTCCTGGGGATCCCATCGAAGTTGCTAACCGGTTCAATCAATTTTATGCCCTTGCCTCGGAGAACGCATCCTCGCGTCAGACCAACCAATGCACGTTGAAAGAATCCAACTTGGTGTCCGCCTTTTTACCTAGAATTACAAAACAAGAACTCTCTGAAATAATTTCCAGCTTCAAGCGAAACAAACCTCCTGGTATTGACGGCCTGTCCGCCAATTTGCTCCAAAGAAACTTCGAGGCATTGTCCGATGTTCTCATCTTCCTGGTAAATGGTTTCCTGGACTCTGCGCGTTTTCCGGATGAGCTTAAAACTGCCGTAGTTAAACCGTTATTTAAAGGAGGACAGAAAGACGATATGAAAAACTATCGACCCATTTCGATTTTGCCTATAATATCTCACATTATTGAAAAGTTTCTTCTGAGAGTGATGTCGTCCTTTGTAGAAAAATTTTCTATTATGTCAACCCGTCAATTCGGGTTTGTCCCAGGTCGTGGTACTGTAGCTCTGCTGGAAGAATTCTCTGACGAACTTTGTGCGGCTTTCGATCAAAATATGTTTAGTGTTGCTTTATTTGTAGATATTTCTAAGGCCTTTGAAACAGTTCATCACCGTATTTTATTGGAAAAACTATATTCCATGGGTTTCAGGGGTCCGTTTTACGATGTCCTTAAGAATTATCTTTCCGGTAGATCGCAAGTGGTGGTCATAGATGGAATGACAACTGCGAGCAGTAAACTTCCACTGAAGGTGGGAGTTCCTCAGGGCTCTATATTATCTCCCCTGTTATTTAATTTGTTTGTTAATGATTTACCTCAAATAATTTCCAAGGGCCTATTATTTCAATACGCCGACGACACTGTTCTACTGTCAAAGCATATATCCTACAATAAGGCCATTACTGCTCTACAGTATAACATACACAAAACAATGTTGTGGTACACCGATAACTGTTTGGAGGTTAACCCGGTAAAAACAAAACTCGTTTGCTTCAGATCCCCATTAAAACTAACAGCAATTGACGCGCCGGTTTTTCTACACATTCCCAACTCCTTTCCGTGTAGGTGTGTTCCAGTTACGTCTGTTAACTCTGTCAAATACTTAGGGGTCTTCTTTGACAGTGATATGTCTTGGCACAGCCAGCTATCGCACGTGTGCGATAAGCTCAGAAGCGCAGCGTGGTTGTTTTTTCATATAAGATCAATCATTCCATTTCACGTAAAAAAAACTATTGCGCATGCTCTGGTGCACAGCATTCTTCGATACGGGATTACGATCTTTGCGTTCTGTTCTGCCAGATGGCAAATCCGGGTTGACTCTTTGTTAAGAAACATATTGAAAAATGTCGCATATAATGCCCCCTTTCCTACTACCGATAATATTTTCACTGACCTTGGTCTTCCCTGCTTTACGACGCTCTTTCTGCAGACTGTGGTCATACGGAATTTTGATTATAACAATTTTAAAATATGTCACACAACCTCTCGTAGCTTACGTAGCCCTACTCGCTTTGTCATACCGCGCTTTGTCATGATTTGCCGGATGAAGCTTTTTTGGCAACATCAAAACTGGCATTAAAAACCTTGGTTTCTTTACTATGACATGATTTCTTTTTTTCACTAGGGTGTATAAGTATTCATAATCATGTACACAACGTTGAAGTGCAATTGTATTGGCGTTGATTCATTGTTGCTTTTTTGGTCATTTCTCGTTGATGTTAACTTTCCTATCTTGTTTGACCTTCGTCATTATTTATTTTGTGTTAACATTGATGTAAAATGTTGTGTTGACTTTATGCTGATACTTTCTGCGATATTGCACATCTGCCCGCCGACTTCGCCGGGCCAAGTCCCTCAAGCCACCTAAGGCTTTGACAGGCCCGTCTCGTGTATCTGTATTCTTTATGTGCAATAAACGTTATTATTATTATTATTTCCTTTTTTTTGTTGTTTTGCTTTCTGGGATCTCTGTAACTATTTTTACTTTATTGTTTCTTTCATATATATGGTTTTATGTGTTGTGTTGTCTTGATTTTAGTTTGTTTTTATGAATGCTTGTATATGGTGTACCAGTACCAAGACCCTAGGGTTGTTCCTGGGCACCAAAAATAAAGGTTGATTGATTGATTGATGGATTATTATTATTATTATTATTATTATTATTATTATTATTATTATTATTATTATTATTATTATTGCTGTGTTCTATGCTCTTGTGTTTTTTATGGTAAGCAAAAGTTTTTCCGCTGCCTTTCCTGTAAAAAACGCGTGCACGCGAAGTGTGTTGTGTGGCCGGGCGCTGAGCTTCAACTCCTGAGTTCTGGCGCTCGGCCGTTCAAGTGCAACATCTGCGAAACGGCTGAGGCGGCGGCTAGGCCTAGCGGAGCCGGCGACGACTTCGGTACGTCCGCAAGCGGGGCTCCTTCCCCCTGCACCCTTCGACGAGACTCGCCGCCCGTCGAGAAGGCCCCGGCCCCGCTGTACCAGCCGGTTGACCTTGACGCCTGAGCTGCTGGTCTTCGCGCACTCCTCATCGACGCGCTGGACGGAATTTCTTTCCTCACCGACCAAGTGGCCCGGCTGCGGGAGGACAACGACCTCATGCGCCGGGAAAACGCGCACTCTTTCGACCGTCTCCGTCAAGAGAGGGAGGGAGACCGCGCCCATTATGCGAAGGTGGTTAGTTCCCTGCGTGTGGAGGTGTGCTCCTTGCGTGCCGAATTGCTTCGTCGCCCCCCTGCCTTGCAGGATGAAGTACGTCGCAGCTCGGAAAAGCCTTCTTTCACGCAAGTTGTCTACAAAGAAGTGTCGCCGTCGGCTACGTCGGCTCCGCTGCAGTCGGTGTCTTCGGGTTTTCCGACACTGCCTCCCACTCCGTCCCCACTTTCCCCGGTGCAATCTGTGTCTGTGCTTGACCGCAACCTTCCTACTATTGAAAAGAAGCGCCGAAGCCGGGCATGTGTAGGTGCATCGGACACATGTGGACTCGTTGTCGTTCCGCAGCCGAAGCGCCCCAAAGCTATGTTCATCTCAAAGCTTTCCCCATCCACCACCTCTGCTAGCCTTAATGCCCATCTGTCAACCTTAGGTGTCTCGTCCTTGAGCTGCCGACGACTGAAGACTAAGTTTGACACGTACGCATCCTTTTATATATCCGTCAGTGAAGAGTTTTTCGAGCGCTTGAATGACCCCGCTGTTTGGCCGAAAGACTGCCTCTTTAAGGAGTTTCGAGGCATGTTTCGCGAAGGCATGCTTCACAGCTCTGAGCGCATCACATAAGAAAAGCAATGATGACTAGTACTTTGGATGTGTTGTATCAGAATGTGCGCGGTCTTCGTACCAAGGCAACTGACTTCTTTGGTAATGTTCTGTCTTCTTGTTTTCCGTTAATAGCTATCTCTGAAACTTGGTTGTGCCCTGATATCCTGTCCAGTGATTATTTCCCTCAAAATTACCATGTATATCGTAGTGATCGTGCCTTGACGGGAAGCAAACAAAAAGGGGGTGGGGTCCTTCTTGCCGTCGACAAATCTCTCCCGAGTGTGCTTTGTAGTGATATTCAGAATGCAGACGAGTCTGTATGGGTTGAAATTCTTATCTATAAAACTGAAAAACTTCTTGTTGGGGTTTTTTACATTCCCCCTGATGTAGCCCCTGACGCATTCAATCAGTTAGTCTCCTCCATTGAACAGGAGCTTATTACTCATTGCAATCATAAGGTCCTCTTTCTTGGAGACTTTAACGCTCTAGGCGTTCAGTGGAGCCATCTATCCTGTTCCCACCATAACCACTACATTGAACAGAAGGGTAATAGATTACTAGATTTTTCGTCTTTCACTTCCATGGCACAGCATAATCACATAGAAAACTGCAGTGGAAACATTTTGGACCTGTGTTTTTCGAATTTTGATGATGTTAGTGTGTCACACTCTGCTTGTCCTTTAGTTAGACCTGACAGATTTCATCCTCCTCTTTCCATTTCCTGTTCCCTTCCCACAATACTCCACCATTCCGTAAGTTCCTGCAACACGCAACCTCGCTACGCTTTCGCCCGGGGAGGTTACGTTGGACTGTATGATTACTTTTCTGCTGCCCCTTGGTCGACAGTCATTGACGAAACTGATGTCAATGAACAAGTTGACCGTTTTACTGAGATTGTACTTTTGGGTATGAAGAAATACATCCCGCAATATTTACCAAAGAAGTTCAAATTCCCACACTGGTTTTCTTCTGAATTGCGGGATGCCCTTAAACTCAAAGAACGTGCGCACAGAAAGATGAAGCGCTCTGGTGCGAACCCGTTCGCTCAGGAGTTTCGGCGCCTACGTGCCTTATGCAAAATATTGCACAAGCGTGATCATGCTTCGTACCTGGCGTCAGTAGAAGCTAAAGCAACCCATCAACCGGGAGCCTTCTGGAAGTACATTCATTCAAGATCTAGTAAAACTAAAGAATCTATTCGTTTACTAGACTCCAACGGCAATGAGGTTGCGGAGGTGGCCGACTGCTTTGCTCGTCAGTTTTCTTCTTTTTTTGGAATTAGCGGTGGCAGTGATAACAGTAGCGCGCCTTGTCACCAGGGTGGTAACTCTGGTTGTTTCCAACTGGATGAGAACATCGTGCGGACCAGTATCAAGCGGCTAAAGCCCTCGCTTTCTTGTGGACCAGATGGTATTCCTGCCGCCATTCTAAAAACATATGCAAACATATTCATTCCTGTGTTGACTTCAATGTATAATAACTGTCTCCGGTCTGGCACGCTCCCTCGCTCATGGAAAATCTCTCGCGTATTCCCTGTATTTAAGTCGGGCCCAAAAACTGACGCCATAAACTATAGGCCTGTCTCGCTCCTTTGTTCTGCCTCTAAAATATTCGAGTTATCTCTTCATATGGTCCTGTCTTTCTCACTTAAACACGTCCTCATTCCTAATCAACATGGCTTTATGCGTGGTCGTTCAACTTCCACAAACCTCGCGTGCTTCATGGAGCAGGCCGTCCCAGCAATCGTTGGTAGAAGCCAGCTTGATGTGGTCTACTGTGACATGAGCAAGGCCTTTGATGTAGTCAACCACTCGTTATTGCTTGCCAAGCTCATTCTGTTAGATGTCCACGCTTCTTTGGTGGGTCTTATACGTTGCTATCTCCAGCAGCGATATTGCTAAGTAAGTGTTAACGGTCAAACTTCATTTAGGTACAAAGCAACCAGTGGTGTACCCCAGGGATCTGTTCTGGGTCCCCTTCTTTTCTCCATTTTCATTAACGATGTTGCTTCTGTAATTCACAATTCTTCTTTTTTGTTGTATGCTGATGATGTGAAAATCTTTAAAGAAGTGCGTAATATTCATGACTGTAATTATCTTCAGGATGATATTGCGTCATTCCATCGTTGGTGCACCAAAAACGACCTAATTTTGAACCCCTCAAAAACGAAAGTTGTCTCCTATAGTAGAAAAACTCAACAGCTGCAATACTCTTATAAAATTGCAAGCACTGCATTGCCGAGGGTGACTGAAATTCGAGACGTGGGAGTACTATTTGATTCTTCTCTGACTTTCTCTTCCCACGTTACACAAATTACCCGTCGCTCTCTTCGATGTCTGGGTGCTGTTTGCAGATATTCTAGAGAGTTTAAAGGTCATCTTCCCTTCTTCAAGTTGTATTCGGCACTCTGCTTACCTCTTCTCGAATACGGCTCTGTTGTTTGGAATGGAACTTGCAGGTCCAATAGTGACCGTATCGAAAGAGTTCAAAATAAGTTCCTTTCTATCTTTAGGCACCGTTTCCGTCATGTACAAGACGACGCTAACGGCAGCGTGCCTTTTCTGAAAACTCTTCCTTCCCTTCGGTGTCGACGAATGCGAGCTGATATTATCTTTCTTTATAGACTTCTTCATGGGGATATTTTGTGTGACGACTTGGTTACACTTATCAATGTCAACTTGCCGAACAAACTTTTCCGAACATTTCGAACTTTTAGAACAGATGCTTTAAGTAGAAGACGCTCGTCCATCTGCAGAATACAATGTGCATATAATGAATATTCTGATCGTCTTGATATTTTCCAGAGCTCTTTTTCTTTCTTCTCAAACGACTTGAAAACTGTTGTAGCTTAAGTGCCTTTATGTCATTGCGAATTTATGTGCCGTATTTATTTTAGGCAAATCATGTTCTTGTTTGTTTGGTTTTTACATTTCCTGGTTTTGTGATGCTTGAATTTCTGTAGGTTTGAGTGCCAGTGCTTGTAATGCTGAGCTTCTTTCAAAGTTGAAACTTCCGAACATTTTGTTATGAAACCTTCGTTTTATGCGTATAACTTATCTCTGTCATGTTCAGTGAGTACTTCCTGTTTTTCACGTGCCTAGAACATTTCGCTGTCCGAGTGTCATGGCTTGCAATGCTAGGTCTCCTGTTTCTTTTCTTTTCTTTTTTTTTGCTGTTTTGCTTTCTGAGATTACTGTACCTATCTTTACTTTATTGTTTCTTTCATGCATATGGTTTTGGGTGTTGTGTTGTCTTGATCTTAGTTTGTTTTTATGTATGTTTTGTATATGGTGTACCAGTACCAAGGCCCTAGGGTTGTTCCTGGGCACCGAAAATAAAGGTTGATTGATTGATTGATGGATTATTATTATTATTATTATTATTACTTATTTTACCGTACAACGCTGTTCAATACAGTATGTTAAACACCTATCATATGTCTGTCGTTTTTTTTTCTGGAATTTGATTTCTCTGCGGTTGTGTCTATCCAACTGATAGCTGCCTATTTTTGAAACTGTTTACTGTCATTTGTTCGTTTTTTCATTTGTCTCTACACTCTTGCCGTTGTTTTTGTTGTATTACTGTGAAACTTTGTTGCTCTGCCTGTCGTGTGGCCTTTACGACGGGCAGAGCAACATAGGCATCTTCTTTTTTTATTTTTTTACCTGTACCCAGGCTCCGCCTGTGCTTTATTTCTGTCATTTTCACTACTTCAATTTGTGTGTGTCTTGTCGCTTGTTTGTTTCTTGCTATATGTTTCTTGTATTTTGTTTTCATGCAACTACCCGTGCGCCAGCCCTCAGGCCTCTGGCTGTTCCTGGGCACGTAAATAAACATGATTGATTGATTGATTGATTGATTGATTGATTGATTGATTGATTGATTGATTGATTGATTATTATTATTCTAATTCTATTTCTAATCCATTTCAATGCTAATCCATTTAATCCATTTTCTATTTCTAATCCATTTCTAATGCTATACAATGCAATATGTATCCCCCAGTTAGAATATGCTTCTGTTGCCTGGAACGGCATCTCCAAATCTAGTAGTGAATTAATAGAACGTGTGCAGAAGAAGTTTTTTATCCATATTTAAGCACCGTCATCACAATCACAGTCCGGGTCCTGATTCTGACTTACCCATAGTTCCTTCCATTCCTTCGTTGACCTGCAGACGTATGCGTGCAGACCTTACATTTCTTCACAAAGTTGTTCATGGTGACCTTTCTTGCGCGGACCTGCTTAACTGTTTAGAGTTTAGTGTTCCACAGAGGCCCACCAGGTCGCATCGCCCTTTCTTGACCGCTGCGCGCAACTCCAATCATTCTCCAGTGCGCAGAATACAGAATTGCTACAACCGCTTCTCTGAACGCCTTGACATCTTTCAAAGCTCCTTTACAATTTACCGTACTGCGCTGTTGAACACAGTATGTTAAACATCTATGATATCTCTGTCGTTCGTTTTTCTTTTTTTTTTTATTGCTGAAATTTGGTTTCTCTGCGGTTCTGTTTAACCAATATAGTTGCCTGTTTTTGAAACTGTTTACTTATCATGCTTGTCTTATCCTTTGTCTCTATACTCTTGTCATTGTTTTTGTTGTCTTACTGTCAAACTTTGTTCTCTGCTTGTTGTGTAATCATTACAATAAACTGAGCCACAAAGGCATCTTCTTTTTTCTTTTTTACCTGTACCCAGGCTCCGCCTGTGCTTTATTTTTGTAATTTTCGCTACTTCAATATGTGTGCGTCTTGTCGCTTGTTTGTTTCTTGCAATATGTTTCTTGTATTTTGTTTTCATATAACTATCCGTGCGCCAGCACTCAGGCCTCTGGCTGTTCCTGGGCACGTAAATAAACATGATTGATTGATTGATTGATTGATTGATTGATTGATTGATTGATTGATTGATTGATTGATTGATTGATTGATTATTATATTTAAAAGCTATGTTTCTTACCAAGCTGCGTCCTTCTACAACATCGGCGCAAGTAGCCAAGCACTTGTGCTCTGTGGGTGCTGTGCCGATCATGTGCAAGCGACTGAAAACGAAGCATGACTCGTTCCCTTCCTTCTACGTCGCCGTGGACGACGTGTGTTTCGAGAAACTGAGAGACCCTGCGCTTTGGCCGCGGCACTGCCTGTTTAAACCCTTCCGCGGTGAGTTGTGTGAACAAATGATCTACGTCGAGGAACACCGTTTCGATGGCGAGTAACTGCAGTTTTGATTTTTTCTACCAAAATGTCCGTGGGCTACGTACTAAATCTGCCGAATTTTTTTCTAATGTGGTTTCTTCTTGCTTTCAAGTAATAATTCTTACAGAAACCTGGCTGTGCCCGGAAATTAGCTCTGAATCCTTCTTTCCCCCAAACTACCAAGTCTTTCGGCATGACCGTGACCCTTCGTGCGGCAAACAACGGGGAGGTGGCGTTTTGGTTGCCCTACACGATTCGATTAAATGTAAACGGCGCCTGGACCTTGAATTGGAAACTGAGTCTATCTGGTTAGAGGTGCTTTGCTCTCGGGGCAAACGCCTCTTACTATGTACTTACTACATACCACCAGAGACAAATGCCACTGACTTCAAACATACCTTAAATTCAATAGAAAAAGTTGTAACCTCTCACAGTGATCACGATTTTCTAATAACTGGTGACTTTAACGCACCCGGCATTGCATGGGAAACTCAGTTGGTTGATCGGGCGTCCCATCCGATACCACATAAGTGTGAACTTTTGCTAAATTTTATTTCTTTCACTTCGTTACAGCAATGCAACTTCATTAGGAATCGGTGTGGAAACGTTTTGGACTTGTCTTTTACTAACATGGAACACGTTGAGGTGTGGCGTAGTTATATTGACCTCGTAAAACCAGACAGGTTTCACCCCCCCTTACTCATTTCAATTTATAACGTATCCCTTGCCCACCACTGTCCTCCCGTCAACCCACCAGGCGTCCGTGGTTACAACTTCGCTCGTGAGGACTATATTGGCTTGTTTCACTTCCTTGCTGAGACAGATTGGTCACCATTGGACACTCTCAATGACGCAGACGAAATGACTGATTTTTTAACCGAAGTACTTCACGATGGCTTAAGCAGATTTGTACCCAAAAAAACTAAAAAAAGTAGCAATTATCCGAACTGGTTTTCATCTGAACTAAGAAAGGCCCTTGGTAGAAAGAATCGAGCTCACAAACAAGCAAAAAAAACTGGCCAAGAGAAGGTGGCAGGGCGAGTTTCATCAACTCAGGTCGCATTGTAAAAATCTGCTTAAGCGCGATAGGTCCAGTTATATTGCCGCGGTTGAAGCCGATGCGTCGCGCAATGCTAAAGCTTTCTGGGGTCATGTCCGTGCACAAACTTCCAAAAACAACCCTGGAGATATTAACCTCATTGACAAGAGGGGTGACAGCATTCCTGACGTTCCTAATGCTTTTGCTCAACAATTCAGTTCAGTATTCGGCGAGAAAAGTGCAGCCTGCCCCCCTCAAGTGTTTCCGGGGTATGATAAAAGCTCAGAATGTTTTATTTCGGAAAGTCTTGTATCAAGAGCTCTAAAGCGAGTTAAGCCCTCATTTTCGTGCGGCCCTGATGGCATTCCTTCGGCAGTACTGAAGGCGTTTGGGGATCTTCTTGTTCCGGTCTTGGCACGAATATTTCGAACGTCACTCAATACCGGTAAGTTCCCTACTCGTTGGAAGACTGCGCGGGTTGTTCCTATATTGAAGTCAGGGTCAAAGTTAGACCCCACAAACTACCGCCCGATTTCTATTCTCTGCGCCGCTTCAAAACTCTTTGAGACAGTACTACATACACTACTCTCTTTCAGCGTAAAAACTATATTATTACCTCAGCAACACGGCTTTCTCGCTGGGAGATCGACCACCACTAATCTTGTAAATTTTATGCTGCATGCTTCGGAAGCTGTGCAGGGAAGAGGACAACTCGATGTCGTCTACTTCGATTTGAGCAAGGCCTTTGATGTCGTCTGCCATGATATATTATTTAGAAAGCCGTGTCACCTCGATTTACAACCATCCATCACATCCCTTTTATGTAATTATTTATCGGATAGGTCATGCTTCGTGCATGCAAACGGGCAGTCTTCCCTCTCCTACGAGGCCACAAGTGGTGTCCCTCAGGGATCTGTTCTGGGGCCACTTCTTTTTTCAATTTTTATAAATGATGTTCCCTCAGTAATTCATGATTGTCACTTTCTCCTATGTGCTGATGATGTCAAAATATTTAAGGCTGTTTCAAACACCGCAAGCTGTTCCGCTCTCCAGCGAGCGATCACGTCTTTTTCAGATTGGTGCTCACGCAACAAACTCCTTATCAATACATCAAAAACTAAGGTAATGACCTGACCTACACTAGGAAAACTGACAGTATATTGTTTTCCTATAACATTAACGGTGAAGCACTACCACGTGAAGGGGAGGTTAAGGATCTTGGTGTTAATTTCGACAGTAAATTGAGCTTCTCCCCGCACATCCGGGAGGTCACTCGGCGGGCCCTCCGATCTCTTGGCGTTATATGTCGCTTATCAAAGGAGTTCAAGGAGCCGGGCTCTTTTCTCAAGCTGTACACGACTATTTGTCGTCCGCACCTCGAGTATGCTTATGTGGTATGGAATAGCGCATGCAAAACACTCTGTATGCATATTGAAAGTGTCCAGAAAAAGTTTATTTCTATCTTCAATTATCGCTTCGCTAGCCATAACAATTTTGGGTCATTCCCTGTACCGATACTAGAGTGCTTACACTCCAGACGTATTAAGGCTGATCTTTTTTTCCTATACAAAATCAATCACGGCACAGTGTCTTGTGGTGAAATGCTGCAACATGTTGCACTCCATGTGCCGCAAAAATCCACCAGAAGACACGACACATTCTTTAATCCGAGCTGTCTGCGTGGCTTGTGCCCCTTGTTTCGCCTGCAGAGTACGTACAATCAGTACAACGAATATTTAGACATATTTAATAATTCCTCCACACAGTTCTGCAAACACGTCTGCGAGCTTGTCATGTAAGTGACCTTTTTTATCCTCTGTTCCCACGCGGTCATTTGAGCATGATGTGATGACAACACAAGACTTTCTTTTATATATATTCCCCTTATTCCATGTCTGGTTTTCTTTACATGTACATTCCTTCCATGCTCCTTTTCTTGCATATAAGCTATCTTGATTCCCTCCGTTTCCGTGCAACCAAATTTTAACATTTATGTATATTTTGGAAATTATCTGTGTATGACGACCACTGGCGTGATGTCACATCCCTTACTGCAAGGCACTGTACTTGCTTTTGTGTGTATGTGTGTGTTTGTGTTTTCTGTGGGTGCATGTATATTCTGGTGTACGACTGTGTGTAATTTTTGTGTGTGTGTGTCAGTATCGCTGTCCTTTAATTGCATTACCTGTGTGGTGTGGGCATCTATCTTACATTGTCTGTTTTTCTTTCTTTTTTCTTCGTGCGCCAGCACGAAGGCCCTCCGGCTGTTCCTGGGCACGTTAATAAACGATTGATTGATTGATTGATTGATTGATTGATTGATTGATTGATTGAAAAATAACAATAATATTAATAATAATAATAATATGCATCCACAATGGGCGTAAACAAGCGAAGATTAAATCCGCGGCCTTACTAAATTGTAAGAGAGAGAGAACGCGAACCAGCTGCTGCTAATAACTAAAGAGAAGACGTCGCACAACAGTGCAAAGAAATATGAGACACCCCAAAACTCTGCACAAGAAAAGACGGAGCACCTTCTAGTTTTCACTGTATACATATTCAAATTCAAGTTTTTTTCAACATCACAGTATGTTAGGAGGTGAGGTCAAAACGCCATAAAAAAAAAATTTACGGAAGCTTGCACTCATGCGCACGACTTGAGTCCCAAAGCTGTTGTAGGTGAACACTGACGGATACATAGGTACTTTCAGTAGCACGCCCTGCTATTCGGTTCGCGAATTCTCGCTAATGAACTATCCGCGAAGAGCAAAAACGCCCGTGTGTGCGAGATTTCGGCGCACGATAAAGATCCCCAGGTGGTCAAAATTAATCCGGAGCCCTCCACTACGGCGCGCCTCATCGCCTGCGTTGCGTCGGCGCGTTGAACCCCAGAATCAAATCATATGAACCATCCGCCCTCGGGCCATGCCCAGAACTGCGAAGACGTTGCGCGCAAGGTCTGTTGTACGATACTGAGCGCATGCGTACGACGATGCTAGCTCCCGCGCGAAGGGCGCTCCTACGATACTGAGCGCATGCGCACGCTCTTATCGAGTGTAGCGGCGGCCGCTATCACGTGTCTTTCCGTTGTAGAGTGGGGAATGCGACAGCTGCGCGACGCTTACGCGATAACGTTCTTCGCACGGAGTTTCCGGCGCGCGCGGAACCCGAACTTGCGGCCAGCGGCAAGAGCTCCGCTGTTAAAATATTGAGCCGCAGAACCAGGCTATTTCTCCTAACCGATTTTGGGAATTTTAAGAACATCGTCATTTCAACAGCGGAGATGTTCTACGGCTGAGCTTCACACAGTCTGTCCTGGTAACGTGTCACGCTCCCTCCGCGGCAGCTGCGTCCGCCCCGCTAAAACCGGTTCCCGACACAGAAAAATTCACAAAAAAAAATATTTTAGATCCTTCATATACAGCTTGGTATAGACCGTTCCATCGGGCGAGGGGGAAACGTACTCTCGCCCTCAGCGGTCGCAGCGCGCGGGCCGCCTTTCCCACTCTCCTGGATTGTGCGCCGATCACGGAGGGCCTGGCGCGGCTGCCCCTTTGCCTTCACTACGGTTTGTAGGCATCGCGCGTGCGGGTTTACCACTAATTTACGCATTATTTTACACATTATATTACTAATCAATAAGCCAGACGAGCAGCTTGTGAGTTGCGCACTTAAGGCACACGAGATTTTTGCCAATTTTGTTCTGCTGAGATCTTTCTCTACACCTACTTTGGAGTAGTGGAATAAAAGTCTTCTACCTTGTTTTAAAACTAAAATGAGTCACTGAAACTTGCCTGTGCCGCAGATGGTATTAGTTCTCTCTCCACTGTCGCGGCAGTCAGATTCCGGCATACCCAGCACCTAGTATTACGTGGGGTGGCCTTGGCGATTTTCACCGCGGCTACATGTTTCCCTAGGTTGTCTCTTTCCTCAGCCAATCTGAAGGGTTGGGGGAAGTGGGGGGGGGGGGGGGGGGGGGCTCTGAAGGTGATTCTACGTCCCTTCTTCCCCCATCCGTGACTGGGGCAAAATAAAGTTGTTCACTCCCTCCCTCTTGCCTAGAGTGATTCTATTACCGAAATGTGATGTCTCTTTGTCGGCAACATCCAACTAAGCAACGCAAAAGCGAACGCTCGTCTGGTTCCCCAACGGCGGACGCTATATAAGTCCTTATAGGACGCTCTCCAGGAGCCTTGTTGTTTCTTTATTGATGTTGTACACTAGTTGAACGGTTAAATAGGGCTGCAGAGCAGCTTGAAATTCTAGAGAGAAAGTTTTGTTTATAGTAGGCGGCAGTGGTGGCTGATGGCGAGGTGTTGATATATGGATAATATTTAATACAAACTACAGTAATCCCGCGTTATAACGAAATCGCTTTACTCGAAATATCGCTTTATTCGAACTTTCTTCTGGTCCCAACCCCAACACATGCATTTTGGGCCGCATTACTCGAATCGCACGAAGAGCGTGATCCGCTTTGAGCGAAGAGGCGAGCGGGGTTTTTTCCGAGTGGCGACGAACCAGGCCTTCAACATGTCGGGTCAATTCAAGCGGCTGTTTCCCCGGCCGTTTTCTCGTACCGGTCATGCTCAGTTCGTGCCATCCGACTTTAGACAAATGGTCCAAATGCGTAGTAGGGTCATTGAATTTTGTTCCCCGACCTTGGTCAATGGCGTGGACGCAATGGTGCGCGTACAACGGCACTCGAACCGTACAATTAGCAGCGTCGTCGACAACGGAGCGCCGAAAAACTCTTATTTTGCAAAGATCACGGTGGCACACCTCGAACAAAAATTGTCGAGTGACCACGCAAAGTCCGTAGTGCAAACTCGGTCTATTTTCATGATTGCGATCTGACCCATAATGAGCGGGTAGTCGTATTTTGAGCTCAGAAACACAACCTCAGATTCAAGCCACGGCATTTGCGTCCTTTTCCAGAACAAAAATCTCGTAGCGTTCCGTCACGCCCGCGCGCCCCAATAAATGTTGCCACTGCCTTTCCTCCTCATTCGTTCTCCAGTCTGCGAGGCGTTCGGACGCCGGTCATAGCTCTTCACGGCGCCCAATCATGGCGACCACAGCCTCATGATTCATGCAAGGCGTCGTCAAATTCGAGCAGGAGTTTCTCTCGCCCGGCAGGAACTTAAAACAGTCAAAGCTCACTGCCTTTTTTGCCCTCGAATTAAATTTTCGCTTGTCTGAATACAGCATTTTTTTATTCCTCGCAGTTGTGGCGCAATTAAAGCTCAACTGCTTTAGTTTTTCTTGAATTAACGGTTATATCGAAATACCGCATATAAAAAATTTCTTTGTCCCTCTGATTTCGTTATAACGAGGGTTTACTGTATGTAATATACCGAATACTTACTAAGTTCACCCAAAACTACCTGTATGAAACCTTGCAGGGATATGAAGCCAGAAGTCAGTTACATGACACGCGCTTCTGCTTGTTGCCCATGGGCGCCGAGCGTATCATGGTTAGATAGTTTTAACAAACATCAGTTTTTGCAGTAAAGCGATCAAAATGCCCGCTATAAGCGATCCAGGAAACACACGCAAATAAAAACAAATTGTGACGAAGTATCGCAAACATAGGTTCGACACGGCATAGTTTACCCACGGTGGACCACTCTACCTTGATGCGATTCGCGGTTCAACCAGGGTTAAATAAGCAGCCCATTTCAGCCAGACCGTTTAAACTAGTCATATGCAATAACTTTCACTTGTAAAGTGTATTACGGAAAAGAACGTACAACGCGCTACAACGAAAAAATCACCGAGCCGCCGCTGGCGCCAATGAGAGGCGGAGCGAACGCCCAAGCCAGCAAATCGGCCAGCTACCCGAGGGCGCTGCGCACGCAAGATGGCGGCGCCGTTGTTGAAATGGTCTATACATCCAAACCCGATTATAACGAACCCGAATAGAGCGAATTACGCTATATATATATCTAACAAAAGCAACCCTTCTACGAAAATGCATGCGAAGCGTATTCCTTATAACGAAGTTCACATCGGATATGTCGAACTCGGCGCGCCTACAATGGCCACCGAAATGCGTGGTATGGGAGCGGCAACTGAGGTTCTCATTGGCCACGATTGAGATGTTGAGCCTCGCATGGACCGACTTGACGCCCGACAACTTCCGTAACTGTTTCCGACGCACGGGATTCACGACGAAGCCCATCCAGCCAGCGAATCCGGACCAAGACGGCATCACCGGCGAACTGCGCGAGGAGCTCGCCAACGTTACAGATACTGTGCCGAAAGGAGTGTCCTCAGAGGATTTCCCGAGTGTTAACGACGATGTTGCCGTCACTGAGAGCCACTCGAGCGCACACACCGTAGATGATGTCATGGCAGCTGGTGCTGCTGAGCGCACTGAAGGGACTGAGGATGTCCCAACGTAAAGCCGCCTGATGCTTTGTGAAGCGCTTTTGCCAGCCGATGTTATCCGCCAATATTGCTTCGATATTGAAAGACACATACTTGAACTGGTGTAAACGATCTCTCTTGTAGAGAATGCGGCGCTAGTTGGAGCCGCCAATACGAACGTGAAAACAAAAATCACCACTGTCTTGCGAAGTAGGCAGTTAAGGCGGAAAGTAGCTTGATTGCATGCGATAAATTGATTGTTTTGTGTCAGATAATAGCATACTTTATGTGTTCGTTTCGTTATGTGGGAATGGCAGGGGGGGGGGGGTCCCGCGTATTGCGAAATCGTAACCAAAATTCCTTATATACGGGTTCGGCTATATGGAATTATTATCGAATATATATCGAACTAATCGCGGTGCATAATACAGTTCGCTATATCCGGGTTTCACTATATACGGTGGCTTATATTGCCCCTTTGAAATAAATATCTTCCCAGCAATGAATTTGTGTTCAGAGTTAAAAGCGATTTTAAAGAGATCTGCGGAAGCTTGGTCTTTGGAAGCTTGGTTTTCCACATGGGGCGTTGCGCTGTGATGATGATGATGGTTGGAGTTTTTTGGCGCAAGGTCAGCTGGGTCAAAGAGCGCCAAACAAAAGTATCTAAAAGAAAATAGTGGCTACTAAAGCCAGAACAATAAAATCAATTCATGGCAATGGTGATGGCTGGTGTATAGGGCCAGATTTGATTATGCGTGATAGGAAATGAGGTTTACAAATTTAATGTCTGACAAATACTCAAACACACGTTTCACGGAAACTATGGCATCGTCACCTAGAAACAGCGATAGATGTAGTGGGACATGTTGTCTGTAGAGTTCTCTGAAGTGTTTGTGTCGTGTTGTGTGAAGTGTCTTGCATGTGATTAGTATGTGCACCGCGGATAGGGCCTCTCCGCACCTGCCGCACTGGGGTCTAGAAGATCCCGTCAGCAGATACGAGTGCGTTGCATGGGTGTGCCCTATCCGCAGCCTACCCAAGGCGACCTCCGTGTGTCTGTTGTGTGAGTCAGTTGTGTATCGTCCCACGTATGGCTTTATTACGTGTAGTTTGTTGTCTGTCTGTTCATTCCACTGTGCTTGCCATTTCCTACGAAGGTATTGTCGAATTTGTGGCTTAAGGTCACTCTGTGGTAGTATGGTTATACCTACTGTGTTCCTGAGTGCAGCAACTGCGGCCTTCTGATCCGCAACCTCATTGCAAGCAATTCCAGCATGGCCTGGAATCCAGCACAACACCAGAAAACGTTTTGGGCATATATAGACATGATAGTTTTGAAAACCATATGGACAATTCTGTTTTTGCATGATTTGTATAATGCCAATGCGCGCACAACGCTCAAGAAATCTGTATATATGATGGACTTCGAGATTTTGTGTTCAAGAATGTGTTGTGCAATGAGTAAGATGCCACATGCTTCAGCTGAGTAAATTGTGGTGTATGTGCTCATGGTTTGGTCCATGAGCATCGTTTGGTCCATGAGCAACGCAAGTTTGGTCCAAAGTTTGGTCCATGAGCAGCGCAAGACACTATGGTTGCAGTTTTCGATGCGTCACTATAAAACTCTGCACATTGATACTTGTACTGCAGGGAGAAGAAGTGCTGCAAAATTGCAGTTTGTGGTACCCTGGTTTTATCAATATTCATGAAAGACAAGTCACAACACACAGGTTGAAGCTGCAAGGTTGGTAAAACGTCAGTAAAAGAAGATGTGTAAATGTCTGAAAAGGAGATGTTGAAATCCGAAGCTTCCTGTCTCACTGTGAGTGAGAATGGCAAAGGAACGGACGGGCGATTTACAAACGCTGGTGATGTGGATGCTTCATTAAAAACAGGTTTAAAAGGATGGTTATTCATCGATGAAATTTTGAAAGCATAGAGCAAGTCCATGTACGTTCGTTGGTCCTCAAGGCACCGTTTGTTACATTCAACGTATAGACTCTTTGCCGGGCTAGTGCGGAACGCACCCGACGCAAGGCGCCGGCCCAAGTGGAGTACTTGGTCACGAATTGTTAGTGAAGTTGTTGATGCCGACCCATACACGACGCTGCCGTAGTCTAACCGGGACCCGACTAAGGCGGTAAAGACCCGGAGAAGTAGTTCTTTGTCTGCACCATAGGATTGGTGGGAGAGGACCTTGAGAATGTTTAGTGTTTTGAGGCATTTATGTTTAAGTGCTTTGACGTGAGGTATGAACATGAGCTTGTTATCAAATATGACACCTAAAAACTTGTGCTCCCTTTTAACAGGAATAGATGCACGGCCAAGAGCAATCTCAGGGTCCGCACTAAGCCCGCGCTTGCGGGAGAACAGAACACAAGTACTTTTTCCCGGGTTCAGTTTAAAACCGTTAAGGTCCGCCCATCCAGCAAGCTTATTAACACGGAGCTGTACTTGACTTTCGCAAATTGACAGGTTACAGGATTTAAAAGATATTTGAACATCGTCTACATAGATGAAACAGGAAATGGTTGGTGGCAATGCCTTTCGGAAGGAGTTCATCTTAACTATAAACAATGTGCAGCTTAAAACTCCACCTTGCGGCACACCATTTTCCTGCACATGTATCCCGGACAGGGATGATCCAACCTTAACACGAAATGTCCTCGTGGACATGTAGCTAGAATTGGTATTTAACATGTTACCTGACACACCAAAGGACTTCAGGTCGCTAAGGATGCCATATCGCCAGGCTGTGTCGTAAGCCTTTTCAAGATCAAAGAATACCGTAAGGCAGAACTGCTTATGAGCAAATGCATCTTTTATGAAGGATTCCAACGCAACAAGTTGATCGTTGGTAGATCACCCCACCCTAAAGCCTGCCTGGCAGCTCTCGAGAAGACCGTTGTACTCAAGGAAGTACACGAGCCTGCGATTTATCATCTGCTCGAGCAGCTTGCACAGGCAGTTTGTCAGAGCGATGGGACGATAACTGGCGGGAGAGGAAGGGTCCTTCCCTTCCTTCAGGAACGCCACTACTATGGCCTCCCTCGAAGAGTGTGGAATCTGCCCCGAAAGCCATATTTTATTGTATAGGTGTTGGAGTGTTTCAAGAGTGTCTGGGTGTAGGTGTTGTATCATGGTGTATGTAATCTTATCTGCCCCTGGAGCTGAAGGTTTACATGTGCTCAGGGCAACCCTCAACTCATAGAGTGTAAATTCAGAATTGTAACCAGATTTTGACCTGTTATTGTCATGTAGGGACTTCGTTTCACTAGTATTTTTATGCTTTAGGAAAGTGTTTGTGTAGTGTGCAGAGCTGGAAACGTATTGGAAGTGTTGTGCAAGTGTGTAAGCCTGGTCTTCTAGTGTGTCCCCTGTTGTACTGACCAGGGGCAGGCTGTGTGTCTGTTGTCCTTTAAGGCTACGTATTCGTGTCCAGACTTTGTGAGTGTCGCTGTAGGAGTTGATGGAAGTGAGGAAGGTGCGCCAACTCTCCCTTTTCGCCTCACGACGCACACGCTTCCCAAGAGCCTTTGCTCGTTTAAAGGAAATGAGATTATCTGGCGTGGGGTACCGGCGAAGGACACCCCACGCCTTGTTCTGAGCCTCTCGCGCCCGCCTACAGTCCTCGTTCCACCAGGGCCTCCTTGGGTTGCGGGACGCACTGGAGGCCTGGGGCATAGACTTTTCGGCGGCGTCGAGTATGTGTGCCGTGACGAGTTGGGCTGCTTCCTCCACGTGTAGGTGTTTTATGGTTGTGTGGTTTAGTTTAGATGTTTCTGTGAATGTGCTCCAGTTTGCTTTTTATTCTTTAAAGCTGTTATGGGAAGATGGACTGCATGGGCCTTTACCTATGTACGTTAGGGAAGTGGGGAAATGGTCACTACCATATGGGTCTATGCCCACACCCCACTCGACATGGAAAGAGAACTGCGGAACCAATAGCCAAGTCAAGATGTGACTATGTATTGTGTCCTAAGTTATGGTATGTAGGCTATTTTTTGTTGAAAAGGCATGCTCCGGAGGATGTAAGAAACTTCTCTATCAGGCGACCGCGGGCATCTGTTCTGGAGGAGCCCCAAAGAGAGTTGTGTGCATTAAGGTCGCCTGTTAGTATGTATGGTTCGGGCAGCTGGTCAACCAGTGCCTCGAAATCAGAGCTCAGAAGTGCAAAATCAGGAGAGATGTAAATGGAGCATACCGTTATCAACCTATTACATATTATCGTACGGATTGCTACAGCCTCAAGGACAGTGTTCAGAGTGACAGGGTGGCAGGCTAAGGATTTCCGGGCGACAATTGCCACACCTCCTGAGGAGTGTGTGCAGCCACCCCTGTCCTTTCTGAATACCATGTACCTATTCAAGAAATTGGTTTGTTTAGAATTGAGGTGGGTTTCCTGGAGACACATGATACTTGGCTGACTGGCATGCAGAATCTCATACACATCGTCAAGATTTTTAAGGAGGCCTCTGCACTTCCATTGGATAATGTTTTCTGTTCACATTATTTAAATTTAAGAATAACTGGAGTGTGTGTGTGTGTTTGTTCATGTGTCGTCTTTCGGGGCTGTTATTCTAGGATTTTTAGGCTTTTCTGTCGGCTTGGACATCGGAGGCCGCTCCTTGCGCTGCGTTGCAGGCAGGAACGGCGTGACATCCATCTCCTCGTCGGATGCCAGAAGGGTGCCCGGCGGACCAGGCCCCCGGGACTTGGCCCCCTTTCGGGAGCCTTTCGTTTGAGCCGCCACCACCGAGGGCGTCCGGGGCACCAGAGGTGGCACGGGAGGTGCGGTGGCGGTGGGAGCCGATGGGGGGCCCCCGGTTACAGTGTACTAGAAGAGGCAGTGCAGCAGCCGCCGCTCCCCGCGTGACTCCCGCAACGTCGCCTGTAGCGGCGCCGCTGCGGTCAACCAATCTTCCTAGCGGGCTGGCGAAACGTTCGCGGTGCACGGCGCAGCGCGCCCGTGCGATGCTTTCGCGCGCTCCAAAATTACCGTTTTCAACAGTTTTATTTATATTCTCTGGTTACAACACGAAAAAATTATATACCTTTACCGGAGAGCCACAGCGCTCGCTGAAACATGCACGGCGCCGAGCGCGCCAAGCTGCATCCGCCGCAATAAACGCAGTAAAATTGGAAGCAAATAATAGCCCCGCAATTCTAATTATTTCATCAAATGAAACACTTACAACGCAAGCTACCCGCAGTTTGTTGCATATTTTTAAGGCCAGCCTGGAGAATCTAAACATTGCGTGAATAAAAGCACAGAAGAATTAGTGGTAAGACCTGCAGGAAATCGTCAATTATGCACATGAGGGCGTGTGGCATGTATTCACGGAATAAGAAAGTTAGTCATGCATGAATCCACAAAATTATTTTATTCTCAAGAGCTTGGCAGAAAAACGTAATCAACACAAACACTGAAGCAGAAAGTATGCTAGGCAAAATGAAACAAATAGCAGAGTGACTACTCCATTCAAAAATCGTGTTTTAGACAGGATGCTCGCAATTTTACACCACAATAATCACGAAAGTTGTGTAAAGTACTGATATGTTAACAACAATGCATAGTAAAAAATGTTCACATACATATTACAATTACGGAAAATAGATACGAAACATGTTCACTTCCATTAGTTAACAGTTTAAAGCTTCAGTAGCTGCACCTGTACACAAGTGCAGTGCGTCCGCTTGATTAATACAGCTTCTACATCCCGCATCGTAACCACTGCCGCTTCTGCTGCATGTTTCTGTAGTACAAACGTTCTCGAGTGGGAAACAGCGTCGCTGTTTACAGTAAAAAATACTGCCTCTTCTACAGTCACATCCCCTGTGCCGGCGTCCAGTGAGAGCAAGATGTAAAACACGCTCCCTGGGCACCTTGCATCTCATTAAAAGTCCCGTACTGGCTGGGTAATGCCGCTCCTCTCAATGACGCACCTGTCACAGCGGCTCCGTCAGTTGTCGCCGGCTTGTCAACATATGCTCGTCTGCAGAACTCAGTAGCGCCTTTTTTTCACGGCAGGACATCCTCTTCGGGTTTCCTCTTTTTGTCGTTTCTTTTTGAAGGCAAGCGTTTACTTAAACATGTAGCAACGTTCGGTAGAATCGTTGGAACAGCTCCCGGTGCGAGGGTCGGGCTCCCACGCTCAATGCGCGCCTCTGTGCCGTTAATATGATGAACATAGTCCTTGACAATGAACATACAATAGTCCTTGACAATGAACATGCTCCTTCTCAAACTGTAACCCACAAATAGCACAATCCGGCGTGAGCCTCCTGTCGCTTCTGCGCAGGTTGCGTTCCCATACGCTTCCTCTCCCCGAGTCAGCGGGCGCTTTAAACGACAATTTCTGCGCTTGCTTGATTCGGGAGTACCCTCTGTTGCATCTAGGTGCGAAGCACTGATTCAGGCGTTGCTTCTGCGCCATTTGTGAGCCGTATTAGCTCACATTCACCAGCAAGGCTGCGAAACGCCGGTTCGCAAGATTGGGCGAAACGGACGACTGGAAGATTGGACGACTGCAGCGCCGCCGCTCTGTTCGCCACCAGCGGTGCTGGCGTACGTATGCGCCGCCGCCTCCGCCCGCTACACTGCCCCTTCTAGTACACACTACCCCGGTGTCCATCCGGTCGGCACCCTCCAACGCACTGGAGGACGGGGAGGCAGAAGCGGGAGCGGCACTGGTTCCTACAGAAGAGGTTGTCACCACAACCGCTGCTGCCTCAGCAAGCGGCGTGGCAGCGGATTGGGATGCCTGAGGCACCCCAGGGGGGGGGGGGGGACTAGGTCAGACTAGCTGAACTGGGTCCCTGTGGACACCAGACGCCGCTCCGCCCCCCGGCGAGCCGCGTCGGCGTACCTCCCCAGGGGGAAAGAGGCGAACCTCTTTCGCGCCTCTGGGAAGGTGATGTTCTCAGTTACCTTTATGTTGATTATCTTTTTTCCAGTTGGAATTTTTCGCACTTGCGGGAGTACGCTGCATGCGGCCCGCCGCAGTTCACACAACAGAGGGTGTCGGATGGACAGTTGTCAGTCGGATGATCGTGCGCCGCGCATTTTGCACACGTCGTTCGGCCACGGCAAGAGTTTGTACCATGCCCGAACCGCTGGCACTTAAAACAACTCCGCGGATTCGGGATGTACGGACGGATGGAGCAACGGATAAAACCTGCATGTATGTGTTGTGGAAGAACTGCGCGATGAAATGTCAAGATAATGTGCTTGGTGGGAATCTCCTTGTCGTCTCTGCGGATAGTGATGCGTCTCACGGCAGTGACGCACTGATCCTTCAAGCCGGCAAAAAGATCCGCATCCGTTTCGTTCAAGAGATCTGTCTCAGATATCACACCCTGCGAGCTGTTGAGGCTCCGATGGGGTGTGGCCCTGATGTCGAGATCAGCCAGTCTAGTCTGAGCTAGAAGCTTTGCAGACTGCTGCTTGTCATTTATTTCGATTAGGAGTTCACCAGACCTTTGTTTTTTGTATTTATACGATTTTCCTATTATGGCTTCAAGATACTTGGCGATCAACAAGACTGACTGAGATGCAAGAGGGTGGGTTGGATTCAGGGACTCCATGAGAAGAAATCGAGAGTAATGATCTGGTTCAGGAAATGTCAAAGATGGCAATGGAGGAAACGATACTTCGGTGCGGCCCCTTTTAGGGGGCCGATCCCGGTTGGGGGGGGGGGGGGGTTAGACAATACCATAAAGCATAGTATAAAAGCAGGGAGACGGGGTACTTTCTCCTTTGACCTTACCCTGGTAGTCAAAGAGGTCCCAGAGCTTCCTGCCTGATAGACAGGCAGGGAGCCCATCGGCCGGAGCTTGACCAAGGCTCCGACGGCCACCGTTTACGGCTTCTACCCTTCACCTCTAAACACCTCGCCACGGTTGGACACGGCTTATGTTGGGAGCTCGGGGTCCGCGGTGTCGCTCCTCACCGTCACCATGAATACTCAAGGTGCCCCGTGCGGGGGGGCGTTGCGCAGTGAAGCATGGCTATCTATTGCGGAAATATCATTACAGGAGACGGCTCTAGGTCTCGTGTAATGAAATCTACCCTTAGATACACTATACGACCATTATCCGCAGACAACTCTACCATTATGCCGAGCTTAATTTACTTGTCGCAACGAGTTAGCTTACAGTGAAGATGTAAACATTACAGAATGACAAAAACGGCTGTACCTGATATGTTATCGGAACTATCCGCAAACAAATTATATATGAAATTATCTGATATAAGAATTACTGTTTAACGCACAAAAAAAGGAGAAGATAAACGGCAGCTTTGTAAATGCTACCCACATCTCCGCGTTTTCAGCAGATTTCACGCTGGGTGAAACTGTATTAAATTTCCTCGTTGTTTTGAGAAAACCCCCCAAAAATAGTTATATCAGCACTGTTTGAGCGGCGCACCAGAAGTTGTACGTTGTTATAATTCCAGTGCTGGAAATACCGATATGGCGACGTGTTTTGTGTAGCAAATGCGCTGATAAAGTCATTTATTTTCTGAGCAAGAGGTGATGCCACGGCAGGAATTTTTCTAGCCTTGTTGCTTGGTCGCAAATAGGCGTTATTCAACTCGAAAACACGGCTGCAGTCTACAGAGTTTGCACAGGACTGCACAGGATGATGCCTGTGCAGTTGGTAATTATGATCACCCTGGCAGGCTCCGCATGTGCTGAGGCACGTAAGCGCCTCGCACGTTGTAATTTTCAATTCTCGCCCGATAGACTCCATGCGACAGAATATGCTTGATATATTTGAAAGGCAAAAAGTACTGTGCTTGCACCAAAATTTAGTTCCTATACTGATTCGGGTAGTGCAGCTTCGGCACCACTCACAAGAACTTCTCTTTCAACCCGCTCCCCGTACCATCAACCCCTTCATCGTGAACGGGACCACAGACGTTTCTTCTCATAGACGTATTCCTTCACTCCTCATAAACGCGAGGTGCGGATGAGGTTGTGTAGTCTCGCAGCAAGGTCACGTTTGCACCATAGGACGAACGGTAATCAGCATTTCGATATGCTCCATCTGGTTATTAAGCATAGCTGCGAAAGCCCAACCGACACAGCACAGACCGCGAAGTCGTAGAAGTACGTACCATCAACTGCCGTTGTACGGTCGTCCACCGTCTTAGCTGGAGCAACTGTTTCCGATCTTATCGCCTTCTTTCTGAGCGCAACGTAATTTAGTCAGAACTTTTGCACTGTTCTTAAAGGGACACTGAAGTGATATGTAATCCTTACGGGATTACTTGCGCAAATTGTAGTCCGGAGTCCCCAGGCCATGTTACGATTACTCTGGGCGCGTTTACGCGATTTTATTTAGTAGAAAAATTAATTCGAAAATTCTGTCCTCCTCTCTTTAGGCTCGCCCATTTTCTGCGGCGTTTTCGTGTGACGTGGCGAGGAGCCGAGCTCGCAATTGGCTGCGCTACTGCACGGCTCCCCGGCCTTCAGACAGAGTCAGTCGTCCAAGCGTTTCGTCCGCCGGCCGCCGACAGGTCGTCGCAATTCGTTCGCTCAGTTGAAACGAAGCCAGGACACGTTTGTGAATGGAAGAATGGGCCTTTCTTTACTTGGTTAGTTTGTACACTGTATCTAGCTCCAAGTCAAGGTCGCTTCGCACAAGCGCTGCACAAGCGCACATGCGACGCTTCGCTGACTGGTACGCCAGTAGGAAAATATAAGGCCTCTTGAAGGCGGGAGAAGAGTCATCGAAGTCAATATAGGTACTAAGGAAATAAAATCAACTGATATTTTTACCGTGCAGCGTAAAAATAGGGTGCGGGAAGCAGTTACTTGCGCTGGGCGAACAAGCACAGCGGTCAACGGCACGGCTACGCATCCGCGAACGCTTTTCCGTCTACGAAATGCAATTGCTAGACGTGAGCTATTGTGGAAACTCGGGGGACGCTTACTGCACGAGCGCAATACAACGAATAGTCACCTAAGCTGCTTGAAATGCCAAAACTAAATAAAAGTGTAAACTTGTTGTACAATATATACCTTATATTACCAGGGCCGGCGGTGCCCGTCCCATGGCCTAGTCATTCTGCCTTCGGCTGCCGAAAGGAGCGGACGCAGGATGGTTGGCTCCGTGCGAGCTGCGTTAACGGCCGACGCCGGCCGTGGTGAACCATATTCTTTGTTGCCAAAGGATTACCGTGTTGTTCTGCCCCCCCCCCCCCTGCTCACCGGAGAAGCGATGAACCACGTGGTCGTTCTGCATTGCGACGTCGGCGGTCGACCGTATAGAATTGACGACTTCAGAGAACCGTTGAGAGACGCCGATGTTATAAAGGAAGTTGGTGGCATAGGGGCGTTCCAGATGTCTCACGTATGGCACGTTAAGTTGCGGACGCACGACGCGAAGAAAAAACTGCTGGAACGCGGGCCGCTCAAAGTGAAAGGACGGCCCTGCCTCGTCGTTGACCCAGTAAGGCACGAACTCCGGGTGAAGCTGCATTGGGTCGCCTTCAACGTGACCAACGAAACCATACGCAAGGTACTCTCCGAGTACGGCGACGTGAAGGAGGTGACGAGTGATAATTGGCGTGTCGAGGACTTTGAGAACTCCGAGTCGACAACACGGATTGTGCGCCTCGTTTTGCACGAAGGTGTCACTCCAGACCAGTTGCCTCATCAGCTGCGGTTGGGCCCCAGCACTGTGCTCGTCGCGGTGCCTGGACGAGCCCCAATGTGCCTCAGGTGTCAGAGGGCTGGTCATATTCGCCGAGAATGCCGGGTCCCCAGGTGCTCTGAATGTCACGCCTTCGGGCACGAGCAGGCAGACTGCACCCGCTCGTACGCCCGGGCTGTGGGTCGAGGTTTGGAGGGAGACAATAGTGACCTCGTTATGGACGAAGAAGACGAAGGTGCAGCGGCGCCCGCAACGCCTGAACCCCCGAACGCTAACCTCGAGAAGGCAACGGGCAAGGCCACTTCGGGAAAGGAACCGAGCAAGACAGTGACGACGCAGGGAAGCATCGGGCCAGCAGCCGACTCTTCTCTGGAGGCGGACGCCGGCGATTCAGAAGGGGACAGCCTTGAGAAGGCAACGGGCAAGGCCATTACGGAAATGGACGCGAGCAAGACAGTGAAGACGCAGGGGAACATCGGGCCAAAAGCTGACTCTTCTCGGGAGGCGGACGGCGCCGCTCAAGAAGGGGACAGCGTTGAAACTACCGGAGCTGAGAGCGCATTAATAGACTTCGAGGTGCAGCCAAACAAGCGCCGTCATGAAGATGGCCCAGAGGCTGGGGAGGAACCCAACCAGCGAAAGCAAGAGGCGCCGTGGCAGGCCGTACGGGGAAAAAGAATCAGCGAGCAGCAGCCAAGCCAGGAGGGTTGTCACCTGGACAAGGCGGCACTAAGATTACGTGAACACGTGTAGGCCAACGCACATCATACGGCGTGAGATTAAGGTAAGCGCCATGCGCTCGGTCTGGTTCCCCTAAATGTTGTCCTTCCATAAGCCATTTCGATTAGCTACCCTCAATGTACGAGGACTCTCAGCTAAGAGGAGACAAAATCAACTGTACCGCATTGTAACGGAGAAAGATCTTGACATCATCGCCATTCAGGAAACGAAAGTCGAAAGTGAGGACCAGACCGACGTTATGGTGCGGCCTTTTACACCGCGCTACTATGTATGTGTTAGCCACGCTGTTGGACTGTCGGCAGGCTGTGTTCTTCTGATACGCAAGTCGTTAGAGGTGGTGATTGAAAACGTAACAGCATGCCAGAATAGGCGCTTTGTATTTTGTGATTTCTCATTATCATCAGAGCAGTGGCGAGTGATTTGTGTATATGCACCAACTAGAGTGCAAGAAAGGCGCGATTTTTTTGAAGAAATAGGAAAATACTGCAGCAGCGAACGATATACAGTGGTACTGGGTGACTTTAATTGTGTTTGCTCGGAATGGGACAAAACAGGCAATACGCCTTATCGTGATGTAAGCACTGTATTATTATGCGAAATTGTGAATGATTTCGGTCTGGAAGACGTGGGAGATTGTTTTGGCAGCGGAAGAGATGTCCAGTTTACACATTTTCAAGGGGCTAGCCACGCCCGCTTAGATAGGGCATACATTTCAGCCGAATTGCTGCCTTCGTGTTGTGACTATAGCGTATCCCCTGTTTCGTTCTCCGACCACTGCTTAGTTTGCTTTTGCCTTGGTAGTAAAAAGGAAAACACCAAGAAATTTACGTGGGATTTATGGAAATTAAATGACAAACTCTTAGAAGATGATATTTTTATGAAACGAGTAAGAAAATCTTTGGAAAAAATAGAAAAGTGCAGCAGTGAAAAATTCGGCGTTCACTGGGAACATTTCAAACAAGAAATAAAAATGGGAGCAATCGAAAGGGCAAGTGCCATTAAAAAGGAGAAACAAAAGCAAGAAAGCCTGTTGCGCACTATGTTGCAGACGATGGTTGCTGAAGAAAGGCGAGCACCGGGGGCTTTAAAGAAGAGATACGGGCCACAAAAGCTAAACTTGAGCAGATAGATGCGGTGCGGTATCACGCAGCGCTTGTCAGAGCGAGAGCGGAAAAATTTATAGCGGGCGAAATGCCCACCAAGAGAGCGCTGGGGACGGAAAAAAGATACGCTCTCCGTAACGAAATAACGGAAATTGAATATAATGGCACAATTATCAGTGAAAAAGTACATATTGAACGTGCTTTTTTTGAACACTATAGGACCTTGTTTTCTCGAAGCCCTATTGAACTGGCAAAGTTTGAAAGTGAATTTGTGTCACTCCTGCCAAAAATTGATGATGAAGCAAAGTCACTTTTGGAATCCCCTATCACCGTCGAGGAGGTTAAGGAAGCTATTGACAACTTAAACCTGGGAAAGTCACCAGGCCCAGATGGCCTGAGTGCTGCTTTTTATAAGGCTTTTAAACATGACATATCCCCTGTGTTAACTGCTGCGTTTGAAGAAGCGTATATGTTAGAAACGCTTCCACCATCGTTTTCGGCTTCACACACGATCTTAATTCCCAAAACAGATGATATTGTCAAACTCCGCCAAGTCACATCGTACCGGCCCATAAGCTTAACAAACGTTTATTATAAAATACTAATGAAAATATTGGCTAGAAGGTTGCAGACCGTAATTAGCATCTTAGTGGGGCCGCATCAAACATGTGGTATTAAAGGCAGGTCATTTTTTACGAATATACACAAGGCACGGAGTGTGCTTGAGATTTGCGACGTGACGCATACAGGCGTCGCAATGCTATAGGTAGACCTGGAAAAGGCGTTTGATCATGTGCCCCACGATGGACTTATGGCGGTTTGGGAACATAGTAACATCGGATCAGTTATTCTAGAGGGTGTGCGCATGGCTTATAACAACTGTACAACTAGACTTATCGTTAACAAAGCGGTTGGAAGGCGTATAGAAGTGCAGAGGTCCGTGAGGCAGGGGTGTCCTCTTTCCCCCCTCCTCTTTTGCATATATATTGAATCATTATGTTTAAGCATAATAAAAAAACGACACTGTCAAGGGATTTCAACTTCATGCAGCTGAAATTAAAGTTTAGCATACGCGGACGATATCGCTGTATTTTGCGTAGATCAACAAAGCATTGCTAGGGTCATTAATACAGTTAAATAATTTTGTTATGTTAGTGGATGTGCTGTAAACTGGGACAAGTGCCCGGGCATCTGGCACGGAGAGTGGAGTTCAACACCGGTGGTATTTCAAAATGTAAAGTGGGTGACGACACCGGTGAAGTACCTTGGTGTTCCCCTAGAGTATTATGCTGACAGTGACCCTTACTGGAGGAGACAAGCCGTAGAGCTTAAGGAAAAGGCAGAGAAGTGGAAGGGCGCCAATTTATCCATTTTCGCTCGCACAACGATTTGCAACCTTTTTATGGCGAGCAAACTTTGGTATGTGTTACAGGTACTCCACTGTTCACGGGCAAACGTCCAAAAGTTACATCGTGTTTTCGCAGTTTTTGTTTGGGGATCAACTTGGGAGAGGATGAGTCGTACAAATCTCTTTCGACAGTTACGGGAAGGGGGGTTAGGTTTAACGCATCTCTTTTTACGTCAGTTGGCAAACCGCTTTCTGTTTTGGAGGGATGTAAAGGATCCCTTTTTGCGCACCGTTTGCCAAGTTAGATTAGGCAGGGTTTTGCCTGAGTTGTCCGTTACGACATTGTGTATGCCAGGTGGTATCTGTGGCTATCTAAAAGAAGTTGTGGACTCATTGTGTATGCCAGGTGGTATCCGTGGCTATCTAAAAGAAGTTGTGGACTCGTTACGTTTTATATGCGCGCGGTTTTCGTTAGAGTATTTGAGCGCAGTGACTAGGAAGAGACTGTATAACGATCTCTGTGACACTGTTTTTCCCGTTCCTATGTACAGAATTGCTCACTCGTCTGGCACGGGTCGAGATGTGTTAAAACGGGTTAAAAGAATGCCAGTTGCACCGGGATGTAAAGTATTTTTCTTTCAACTACACACCGGGACACTCCTTGTGAAAACATGGATGCAAGAAAAAGGCCTTTTTATGCCGTAGGGTGAACAGTGTTGGTTATGCAACAAACCGGAAACCATTGAACATGTTTTCATTGACTGTTGAGACGGGGTCTTCTTGGGATGTGCTGCAACGTACGCTGAAAAAAGATCTGCCAATCGATGCCCATGGTATTCGGTATTTGTCTGTTGAACCTGATGATGATGGCGTCCCTCTAGATATAGTAATGTTACTAGGACTGCACAGTATATGGAGATGCCTAATGGCAGTCCGCCACTCGGACATTGATGCGCGGCCAGTAAATGAGTATTTCCGAGAGGCCATATTCTCCTTTCTTGAAGTTCAAAAGGAACGCCAATGTGTTCCAGACTGGTTGTCACAAATGGAGGAGTTAACAAAAATGAAAATATTTTAGTAGTCACCACTGTGCCCTAGAGTGGAACAGTGATTTTATGTCTTAGTGTAATGGGTTTGTTTTGTTGTTGTGTATTAGGTTTGTAACAGCGGTGTTTGTCTGGAAATAAATTAAAAAAAAGTCCCATAGCCTAGTGGTCTGGGGCGCTAGGTATGTCGCCGCAAGTGTTTTGCAAGTCACGAGTTCGAGTCCCGGCGGTTACGTGCTTTTTTTTTTTGTAAGTTAACTTTTTCGTTTTCTGCCGATGTTTTCTACATTGAGTTCACCTTTTTTTGGGCCGCAACGTTCATGGCTCCACAAACTAGTTCACAGAACGCGCGCAGGCTGGCACTGGCGCGCTAGCGAGTTCTCGTTGGCGTGCTGTTGCCATAAGCACCGACTGCTTGCGGGCAGTGGGCACAGGCCAGAATGAACAGACCCTTGGCCTGGTGCGAACACGCTTTTTACGGTACAGGCATGAGTGAGGCAAGCTCCAAATATGGGGTAAAAGCGCATGACATTTGGGCGTCTGCGGGTACGCGGAGGGCGTTCATGCACTGCGTAGGCCTCGGCTAGTGAATGCTACGATTCCAAGCCGTCCTGGGAGGCTTATCTTTATGCATTTTTACACCTGACTACATGGCAGAAGCGCGGTACGATGATTACTGAGTTATTGAGAATGCCCATCCAACAACGCCACCGGTTGTGTTTTACAGAACCGAAACCGAAACCGAAACTTGTTTGGTTGCTCACCTTGGGCATCGTCCAATCACGGTGCCCGCTCCTCCCAACGTCACAGCTTTAGTTGGTGCGGCCGCCGCAAACCGCGCATAGTAGTTTTTCTTCTTTCGCGCTTTGTAAAATAATTACCGATTTGTCAACCGGATAAACGAGGAAAAGTGTGCTAATTTGAGCCAGTCTACGCAGTGCAAGCAAAAACGGGAGCTTGACAAATTCACTTCAGTGTCCCTTTAAGCTGAAGATGGGACTCAAGTCCTCCACACTAGTTTGAACAGTTCTAAGTCTAAAGTTGGAACTATGCCACGCTAAACTGAAATATGATGCTCCAGCTAAGTCTGCGGACGACTGTACTACAAGAGCATGTAGGTCGGATCTCGATCGATTAACGAAAGCCAGCGATGATTCTAACCAAATGTTTGTCTTGCATGACAGACATATTACCCTCTTGCAAACGGTGGAGTGGACAGACATATTACCCTCACTCCAAAAATCTAACTTTTGAGAAATATTCTGTCGAACATCCACACACCTAACCGGCTACGTAACTAGGATATAGATTTCATGCTTTAAACCACCTTGATCAGGTCGTCAGTAGAATATGCGTGTGTTATCTGGAACGACCACCAAGTCAATTTGACGAATCTACTTGAAGCAGTCGAGAACAAGGCTGCAAGGTTTAGTTTGCGTTCGTACTCCGGAACCCAAAGCGTATCCTTCCTTAAAAATCCCCTTAGTCCACAAAATATGAATCTCCCACGCAAAGTGTTTCGGCTTGTTTAGTCCAATTACAACCACTCGTAATTTTTCTCGGAACATATTGTTCCAGCGCATATCACAGTTGCTTACGGACTCACCATGCGCACAAGGTATTACCAGTTCTTTCCCGTACGGAGAATTTCAAATTATCTCCCCTTGTCCTATTAATAAATTATTGGAACAAACTACGGAACAGTATAGTGTCTATAACGAACCCGTTTTTATTTGAGACCGCTCTACACAGACCGCTCTACACTCTTCACGCGGAAAGTGTTTTATAATTTCTTCCTATTTTGAGCTGGCTCTTTCCGCGAAACTTGGTCTTACTGTGGTGTTTGCCTGTTCGCTGCTTTTGTACTCAGATTTTTTTCTAGAAAATTGTTCGCTACATACGCGCACAAATGACGCTCAATGAGGCGATAACCGTTCTCGACGCGGTGTCGCTCAGCTTTTGCACTTCAGGGAAGTTTGAGTGCGCATCGAACACGCACGACTACGAGCTGCCCCCGTGCTGAAAGATATCAACGCCGACTCCTTGCATGGTATTGTCTTCGGCGCCCGTTCTATGCTGTGTACCGAAGGTATGTTAACCGCAGCAGATCTGCGTTTGCTGCCACTGTCTGCATGCGTGCTGCACGGCAGTCTGGTCGTGCTTCAACGCTTCACCAAGCGTGTCATGGGTAGGGTGGGGAGTAGGATACGAGTTTTACCATTTGTAGTCAAATCTTTGAGTTCTACATTTGTTCTCCCTTGAAGTTTTGTTGCTAATTATAACGTTGTTCTTCCTTAATTGTTTCTGTTGTTGTGGACAATCGTCACACTGTTTAGATGCAGTAGACGAGTGGCAGGCCACTGGCATACCATCTTTTAGGAGCATTCCGTTCAGTCACTTTCTTGTGTTGGGGTAGTTCACCAGGTACCTTGGCACGGTAATAGTACACTTGCACGGCCAAGAGTAGGCTGGCTTGAGCTACGGCCCATTGTTCCCTGTCCGTGTCAAGTGCTCAAAGCGAAAGGCGCCAGTGGTAACAACACTCTGGTTTACCTGGAATATTTTATTTATTTATTTATTTATTTACAAGTACCCTCAGCGCCGAAACATTATAGAGGGGAGGGGTAAGTACAAGTAATAAAAATAATAAAAGTGGTGAGCAGTGAAAAATACATGTACATTTCAAGTATGCTCAATAACATTCAACATCGAAGAGGACTTATACAGTGCTAGTCCAAAAAAATACAAGAGGGGTAATTCGCAAAAAAAACGTTATACAAGGCTGGGGGTTTCAATTTCACTGGTGATAGCAGACTGAATCAATTAACGTTATCTATAGCAGCTGTGGTGGCGGGAAGGCGGTTCCAGTCAGTCAAGTCCGTGGAAGAAATGAAGCACCGTAAAAACGAGACTGACACGAGGGGACAGCAACTTCGTGCGCATGGTCAAGTCGTTCAGACACGTAAGCGGGGGAATGAATGAATTCTGTTTTCAAGAGCGGGTGATGGGAAATTTTGTGGAAGAGACACAGACGAGAAAATTTTCTACGGAGCGCTAAGGTTTGTAAATTAAGTGTTGACTTCATACAACTTACGCTGGCAGCTCTAGTGCAGTTGTAAAGAATGAAACGGGGAGAATTGTTTTGAACCATTTCCAGTTTATGAATCAAAAAAGTGGGGTCGGGATCCCAGATGGAGGCGGCATATTCAAGTTTTGACCTTATAAGCGTTTTGTACAGAAGAAGTTTTATGGATGATGGGACTTGGGAAAAATTACGTCTTATAAAGCCAAAAGTACGATTAGCATTAGCGGTAATGTGATCGATGTGCATATCCCACTTTAAATTATTAGTGATATGGACTCCTAGATATTTATATGACGCGGCTGGTTGTAATGGTATCCCTTTAACAAAGTACATAGGAGTTAGCGTTGAAGTACGAGTTATTCTCATTGCCTTGCATTTAGAAATGTTGAGTTCCATTCGCCAGTTATCACACCACGTAGCTATATTATCTAGGTCTGCCTGCAGGGTAGTTACATCGGCGCCATTTTTAATTTCACGAAAAACCACACAATCATTGGCAAACAGATGAATAGGGGATGAGACACAATTAGGAAGGTCGTTAATATATATCAAGAATAATAATGGGCCTAAAAGTGAACCCTGTGACTCTCCAGATGTTACTATTGCAGGGGAAGAGTTAAAATTATTAGCTGAAACAAATTGGTGCCGGTTAATAACAAAACATTCTATCCATTTGAGTAAACTACTGTCGAGGTTTTGGCTACGCAGCTTTAACATTAGTAATCGGTGACATACCTTGTGAAATGCCTTCGACTAGTCCAAAAATATGCAATCTGCGGATGAACCCGCGTCAAGAATAACATGAATTTGCTGGGTGAATGATAAGAGTTGCGTTTCACAGGAATGGTGTTTACGAAAGCCATATTGAACGGGATGAAAGAAAAAATTGGATTCGAGAAATCGGACAAGGTTAGAGTAAATGATGTGTTCACAAATTTTACAGGGGATGCTGGTGAGCGATATCGGACGATAGTTGCTAGTTGATACAATGCTACCGGATTTAAAGACTGGAACCACGTTAGCCATCTTCCACTCAAAAGACAATAATCCTGATTCTAAGCATTGTTGAGAGAGCTTAGCAAGTACAGCAAAGAGCTTAGAAAGCAAAGAGCTAAGAAAGTACATTGATGTACTTTGCTCGGCCGGCGCCAAAATAAACACAACACTGCGAAACACGCTAACCCCAAAGAACGGCATCTAGTTTCAATTATTAAAGGGGTACTGACAATAATTTTTGCGCTAATATTATTGCACTGTTCGCTTCCTTTGCTCAACAGAACACCCGGGCTGAAATATGAGCGGCTTGCGACTCGAAGAACATACTTTAATTGGATCTCATTTATCGCGCCGACGGAACAGCACGAATAGCGGCACTCAGCAAAAGGACATCAGCGTGACATCATCCCGTGGCACCCAAAATAAGTGACGCGGACAGCGCTCGTCAAAAACTCTTGACG